>NC_079529.1:12032655-12100155 GCF_003711565.1 Takifugu flavidus
CATGCTTGGATGCTGAGCTTACAGGAGACAGCAGGTGTAAGGAGGAACCTGAGGTTCTTAGGAACCCAACACGTGGTGTCGGGCCCACCCTTGAATCAGATCCCTGTGTGGCGCTGGACAGACTGAGCACAGGCGGAGAGGAAAACACTCCAGATGGGTCAAACAGCTTCTACAGCATCCGTCCCATTGATGCTGATGACCTTGAGCAGGAGCAGAACCAGTGGGCAACAGATGAGCCTGGTCCATCCACTGTGCTGCAAACCAGGTTATTAACACCTCCTCCTGGATCAGAGCCTGGATTATTCCAAAAACGTGCTCCTGGTCCAGACCCTGATTTATTCCTAACACTTTCTCCTAGACCAGACCCTGATTTATTTCTAACACTTCCTCCTGGACCAGACCCTGATTTATTGCTAACACTTTCTCCTAGACCAGACCCTGATTTATTGCTAACACTTTCTCCTAGACCAGACCCTGATTTATTCCGAACACTTCTTCCTGGACCAGACCCTGATTTATTCATAACACTTCCTCCTAGACCAGACCCTAGATTATTCCTAACACTTCCTTCTGGACCAGACCCTGATTTATTCCAAACACTTTCTCCTGGACCAGACCCTGGATTATTCCTAACACTTCCTCCTGGACCAGACCCCGATTTATTCCAACACTCCTCCTGGACTAGACATTGTTATTCCCAACACCCCCTCTCGGACCAGACCCTGATTTATTCCCAACACCTTCTCCTGGACTAGACCTTGTTTTATTCCCAACACCTCCTCCAGGACCAGACCCTGATTTATTCCTAACATTTCCTCCAGGACCAGACCCTGGATTATTCCCAACACTTTCTCCTGGACCAGACTCCGATTTATTCCAAACACTTCCTACTAGACCAGACCCTGGATTATTCCCAACATTCTCCTGGACCAGACTCCAATTTATTCCAAACACTTCCTACTAGACCAGACCCTGATTTATTCCTAACACTTCCTCCTGGACCAGACCCTGATTTATTCCCAACACCTCCTCCTGGACTAGACCGTGGTTTATTCCCAATATCTCCTCCTGGACTAGACCTTGGTTTATTCCCAATACTCCTCCTGGACAAGACCTTGGTTTATTCCCAATATCTCCTCCTGGACCAGACCCTGGATTATTCCCAACACTCCTCCTGGACCAGACCCTGGATTATTCCCAACACCTCCTCCTGGACCAGATCCTGGATTATTCCCAAACCTCCTCCTGGACCAGACCCTGGATTATTCCCAACACCTCCTCCTGGACCAGATCCTGGATTATTCCCAACACCTCCTCCTGGATCAGACCCTGGATTATTCCCAACACCTCCTCCTGGACCAGATCCTGGATTATTCCCAACACCTCCTCCTGGACCAGACCCTGGATTATTTTCAACACCTCCTGAATTGTCCCTACCGAGTGAGGTCGATGTGCGTGTGACCACAAAATCCTCACCGGATACTGTTTCCTCCCATCACACCGAAGTCACGACCTCGTCTCTCAACAATCTAGGAAAATTGTACGGTCCAGAAACACGCTGTAAATTCCCCAAATCCCAGTTTGAGTGGCAGGAAAATGCGGAGCTCAAACGTTCGTGGCTTCCAGCGAATTCACGCATCCGGAAAATCCCGAGCCGAGAAGAGGGCGATGGTCCCTCCGTCTCAATTTGTTTTGACAGCGCACCTGAAGACCTGGCCCCCCCGAGACCTGAGCGTCAGCACGTTGCCACTCAAACTTTGCCCCCTGGTGCTTGTGGAGATGCTTCCACTCCATCCAAAATTCACTCCATCTGTCCTGAGCAGCACGTGATGGCTGAAGGGGGCAACAGTGGGGACGAGACGAAGGGAATGGTGTGGTCTAAGGGCACACCCCAGGCTGAGTTCCCCCAGATGGGTAGAGGTGTGGACATCCCAGGGCCAGTGTCGGAGCTCCAGCCCTCCAAGGCTCTCAGAGACTGCCCACAGCCTGTAAGTGTTAGCCAGATCCACACATCTAACGATCATCTGCACATGGAGAAAATTTTTATTTCCTGATAAATTCTGTCTCGTTGAGCGTTAGAGATCAGTTGTCTTTGGCCTGACAACATTTTCCACATTGTGTCCTTTTGAGTCATTTAAATAGATAAAGCTAAATGTGCAGGCACCATATGTCCAGCAAGTGGCAGTGTTCGTTTTTAAAAAGTAGTTCCAGATTTATTACAGTAGTCCCATGAACATCGCTTCACTATGTGAAATCATGTTTTCATGACCAGATTATTCACTTTTATGTTGCCAGAAAACTTTGCCCAGACTGTCAGCGCCTCCCCGTGTCAAACCTCCCAGACTACAAAGGTATTCTAGCCATCATTTAATGTTTGTGAAGATGCTTTTAATTCCCTTCTCGGGAATTCAGATGATTTATGGGGACCAGAGCAGTTGTGACTTCTCCTTTCTGCAGGAGAGGACCCGTCAGCATGGGGAGAAGATACCAACAGAGGGAAGCAGACAAGACAAAGGAGCTGGTAAGCAACTGCTGGTTTTGCCTTGTGGACACACCTGTGCTCAGTTTCCACATTGACCCAGTGCTGCTTTATAGGACGCAGAGAGGAAGCCGTCACCTCTTCCTGAGATCGAGGAGGCCAACTTCCCTCCTATTTCTGCGGTGAATGTGTCCGTAACACCAGTACCTGCAACTGAGAACAAGGTACATTTACTAATAATGTCATAAACACTCACTGTCAGACGCAACCTTGTTTTATTTTAATGGTCCTGAAGTGCGTGAACAGAATCTTCTCAAAGCCAGCAAGCTGGGTTATTCAGGGTCCGTGAGGTGACAGAATTGTCAGCCAATATTAATCTGGTTTTACCAGAGCTGTTGCAGCGATGCTCATGTTGGAAACTAAATCCTTGTGCTCTGACTTTTCAGGTCGGCCCCAAACTGACATATGCACAGGTCTGTCGGATGCCACCAAGTAAGCATGCCCCATCCCCAGACCTTCGCCCAACCTACCCAGACCTTCGCCCACCCTACCCGGACCTTAGCCCACCCTTCTCAGACTTTAGCCCACCCTACCCAGATCTTAGCCCACCCTTCTCATACCTTAGCCCACCCTACTCAGACCTTAGCTCACCCTACCCAGATCTTAGCCCACCCTACCCAGAACAACAGCCCCAACCAGCAGAGACTCGCCGTCCAAATAAGTGGCGATATTAATGGCTGTGAACGGACTTTTGTTTTCTGTCTTTACAAAAGAAGCCGAACAGAATCTGCACCTCTTCCATTGCTGCTTTAGGGGACTTTTTTCTTTAGTTTGTTTAGATTCCAGTGTTTTTCTTTAAACACACCTGCATAATTGATGCTTATCATTCTGATTTCTTCTATTAAAAAGCACTGAGCAATATGTCTCTTTGCATCTTATTTATCTAATGTTGGTACTGAGTTTGTTAGGCTTTTATTTGAGTTAATCAGGAGTGCTTTGGATATAGAACTTCTGTTTGAGTAAAAAGGATTTGTTGATGTACCTCATTCACATTCTGTCCAGTGTGAAATCACAGAATCTGAAAACACTGACTTTGATGAGTGTTTAAAACCATTACAAGTGTTTAAACACCATTTTAAACATGAATGTGTGCAGAATGTCCAGGTACAGGTGTGTTACTGATAGGTTTCAAATCTCGTCTCAGTATTCATCATCTGAACTGGAACCTGAAAATTCAAAGTTTATTTATACAGTGTATGGAGATAAGTCCAGGGCCCAGGGGGGAGCTCAGGGGTCTCGGGCCCAGGGGCTCAGTGTGTGAAACCTCTGGGGCTGAACGAGTCCAGCAGCCTTGCTGGCCACCATTAGACTTTAAGGACAAATCAATACAATAGGTAAATTACACACCCACAAAATAAAGTTTTCTATGTCCCTATACAATAAAGAGACATTTCCAGTAACCCCATAATCCCGCTTTCTAAATTGCAAGTAGCAGATATAAACAGGGAAATGCTACGTTCTGCTTATTCTGTTTCAAATAATCTGATGAGATAGGTGGGGAGTTAATTCAGTTGGGGATAGACAGATGGAATATTAGTGTTGTTAGCATGATACTTGAGTTCTTGAGATATGGTTTTCAATTCAGGACTCTGCCGCCTTGAGTTGGCTTTTGCGAAGACAGAAATGTTGACAACAGTGTGGACCAAAGTGGGAAATTCAATTTTATTTAAACACAAACACACACACACACACACACACACACACACACACACACACACACACACACACACACACACAACAAACACAAAGACACTTGTAAAACATTAAATCTCAAACTATATATACATAGTGCAACATTAAATCCCAAACTATGTACAGGAGTTAAATATTAAATCTAAAACGATGTACAATAGTGCAACATTAAATCTCAATGTTAGAAGTACTTAAGAAGTGAATAACATCTGGCTGGATATTTATCAGGAACACTGGGGGCCTCTGCTGACCCAGTGGAGGTGAAACGTCTTAAAAAAAAATCAAACAAGATTCAACTCCGATAAATGAAATCAAGTTAAAAGCAATGTGCCATGGCCGGGACTCAATTCCGAGCCGGTGCGGGCCAGTCGACAATTGCTGTAACAGACAACCTGATTGAAACCTCCTGAAGACCCCAGAGGGTTCAAATCCCGGTTTGGGCAATTATCAAATAGAAGATATTTGATTGAAAAAGTCACCATCATAATAATGTTGAAAGAGCATAGCAGTGTCTGTGAGGTTTATGAGCCACAAATGCTGCTCTTTTTAGGAGCACAGCAGTCTATTAAACTGTAGTTTGTGTCATAGCATAGTTTTATTGACAAATTCTAAATTGCAAGTAGCAGATATGAACAGGGAAATGCTACGTTATCTGCTTATTCTGTTACAAATAATCTGATGAGATAGGTGGGGAGTTAATTCAGCTGTTCTTTCTGTTCCTGTCTAAAGTTAGAACTTTATCTGTGATTTTGAGAGGGAAAAGAAACTATTGTGGAACTGAAGTCATTTTCTGACTGTTAATTTGAATGCTTGGAGACAGATAACAGATAAAAGGCCATTTTGGGTTGTGAGTCACAACAGGTGACTTTAACTCAAAGCCATTGAGCTTTGATCAGAAATGGCTTTAATTGAAACCAAAAAACTCCTTATATTCAAGTGTTGCTGCTACACCTACAGACATTAATGGTTAAAGGTTAAGCTGAAACCATAACTACACCAAGACAACTCATCTCTCTCCAACTGCAGATTTTTGATCCAGAATCAGATCTGCCGCCTCATTCCTTGACCCTCCCACCGAGAATCACCCTCCAAGAGCGACAAGCTTCGTACTGACGTGCACGCTTGTTAAAGGTCCAAAGGTAAGTGACTGGGAGTTGATGGTTGGGATCAAGTTGAGCTCTGCTGGCAGCTCTACCAAAGTCTAAATGTTTTCAATTAACAGATCTGTTAATGACTGTGAGTGTGTGTGGTCATGGCAGTGGCTTTTTTGTTGTTTCTGCTTCAGACTTCAGAAGATGGGGTGCAGCTGTAGTAAGACTGAGGAGTGGAGCGACAGCGACAGTGACAGCAGTCTGTCAGACTTCCCGCCCTACCCTAGACAGATCACGAAGACGGTGGAGCACAGGCAGCACACCACCGCAGGAACCCAGCAAGCATGCTTGGATGCAGAGCTTACAGGAGACAGCAGGTGTAAGAAGGAACCTGAGGTTCTTAGGAACCCAACACGTGGTGTCGGGCCCACCCTTGAATCGGATCCCTGTGTGGCGCTGGACAGACGGAGCACAGGCGGAGAGGAAAACACTCCAGATGGGTCAAACAGCTTCTACAGCATCCGTCCCATTGATGCTGATGACCTTGAGCAGGAGTAGAGCCAGTGGGCAACAGATGAGCCTGGTCCATCCACTGTGCTGCAAACCAGGTTATTAACATCTCCTCCTGGATCAGAGCCTGGATTAATCCAAAAACGTGCTCCTGGTCCAGACCCTGGTTTTTTCCTAACACTTTCTCCTAGACCAGACCCTGATTTATTCCGAACACTTCTTCCTGGACCAGACCCTGATTTATTCCTAACACTTTCTCCTAGACCAGACCCTGATTTATTCCGAACACTTCTTCCTGGACCAGACCCTGATTTATTCCTAACACTTTCTCCTAGAGCAGACCCTGATTTATTGCTAACACTTTCTCCTAGACCAGACCCTGATTTATTCCGAACACTTCTTCCTGGACCAGACCCTGATTTCTTTCTAACACTTCCTCCTAGACCAGACTCTGGATTATTCCCAACACTTTCTCCTGGACCAGACTCCAATTTATTCCAAACACTTCCTACTAGACCAGACCCTGATTTATTCCTAACACTTCCTCCTGGACCAGACCCTGATTTATTCCCAACACCTCCTCCTGGACTAGACCGTGGTTTATTCCCAATATCTCCTCCTGGACAAGACCTTGGTTTATTCCCAATATCTCCTCCTGGACCAGACCCTGGTTTATTCCCAACACCTCCTCCTGGACCAGATCCTGGATTATTCCCAACACCTCCTCCTGGACCAGACCCTGGATTATTCCAAACACCTCCTCCTGGACCAGATCCTGGATTATTCCCAACACCTCCTCCTGGACCAGACCCTGGATTATTCTCAACACCTCCTGAATTGTCCCTACCGAGTGAGGTCGATGTGCGTGTGACCACAAAATCCTCATCGGATACTGTTTCCTCCATCCCATCACACCGAAGTCACGACCTCGTCTCTCAACAATCCAGGAAAATTGTACGGTCCAGAAACTCGCCGTAGATCCCCCAAATCCCAGTTTGAGTGGCAGGAAAATGCGGAGCTCAAACGTTCGTGGCTTCCAGCGAATTCACGCATCCGGAAAATCCCGAGCCGAGAAGAGGGCGATGGTCCCTGTGTCTCAATTTGTTTTGACAGCGCACCTGAAGACCTGGCCCCCCCGAGACCTGAGCGTCAGCACGTTGCCACTCAAACGTTGCCCCCTGGTGCTTGTGGAGATGCTCCCACTCCATCCAAAATTCACTCCATCTGTCCTGAGCAGCACGTGATGGCTGAAGGGGGCAACAGTGGAGACGAGACGAAGGGAATGGTGTGGTCTAAGGGCACACCCCAGGCTGAGTTCCCCCAGACGGGTAGAGGTGTGGACATCCCAGGGCCAGTGTCGGAGCTCCAGCCCTCCAAGGCTCCCAGAGACTGCCCACAGCCTGTAAGTGTTAGCCAGATCCACACATCTAACGATCATCTGCACATGGAGAAAATTTTTATTTCTGATAAATTCTGTCTCGTTGAGCGTTGGAGATCAGTTGTCTTTGGCCTGACAACATTTTCCACATTGTGTCCTTTTGAGTCATTTAAATAGATAAAGCTAAATGTGCAGACACCATATGTCCAGCAAGTGGCAGTGTTCGTTTTTAAGAAGTAGTTCCAGATTAATTACTGTAGTCCCATGAACATCGCCTCATTATGTGAAATCATGTTTTCATGACCAGATTATTCACTTTTATGTTGCCAGAAAACTTTGCCCAGACTGTCAGCATCTCCCCGTGTCAAAGCTCCCAGACTACAAAGTATTCTAGCCATCATTTAATGTTTGTGAAGATGCTTTTAATTCCCTTCTCGGGAATTCAGATGATTTATGGGGACCAGAGCAGTTGTGACTTCTCCTTTCTGCAGGAGAGGACCCGTCAGTGTGGGGAGAAGATACCAACAGAGGGAAGCAGACAAGACAAAGGAGCTGGTAAGCAACTGCTGGTTTTGCCTTGTGGACACACCTGTGCTCAGTTTCCACATTGACCCAGTGTTGCTTTATAGGACGCAGAGAGGAAGCCGTCACCTCTTCCTGAGATCGAGGAGGCCAACTTCCCTCCTTTTTCTGTGGTGAATGTTTCCACAGCAACAGTACCTGCAACTGAGAACAAGGTACATTTACTAATAATGTCATAAACACTCACTGTCAGACGCAACCTTGTTTTATTTTAATGGTCCTGAAGTGCGTGAACAGAATCTTCTCAAAGCCAGCAAGCCGGGTTATTCAGGGTCCGTGAGGTCACAGAATTGTCAGCCAATATTAATCTGGTTTTACCAGAGCTGTTGCAGCGATGCTCATGTTGGAAACTAAATCCTTGTGCTCTGACTTTTCAGGTGGGCCCCAAACTGACATATGCACAGGTCTGTCGGATGCCACCAAGTAAGCATGCCCCATCCCCAGACCTTCGCCCACCCTACCCAGACCTTCGCCCACCCTACTCGGACCTTAGCCCACCCTACACGGACTTTAGCCCACCCTACCCAGACCTTAGCCCACCCTTCTCAGACCTTAGCCCACCCTACTCAGACCTTCGCTCACCCTACCCAGACCTTAGCCCACCCTACCCAGAACAACAGCCCCAACCAGCAGAGACTCGCCGTCCAAATAAGTGGCGATATTAATGGCTGTGAACGGACTTTTGTTTTCTGTCTTTACAAAAGAAGCCGAACAGAATCTGCACCTCTTCCATTGCTGCTTTAGGGGACTTTTTTCTTTAGTTTGTTTAGATTCCAGTGTTTTTCTTTAAACACACCTGCATAATTGATGCTTATCATTCTGATTTCTTCTATTAAAAAGCACTGAGCAATATGTCTGTTTGCATCTTATTTATCTAATGTTGGTACTGAGTTTGTTAGGCTTTTATTTGAGTTAATCAGGAGTGCTTTGGATATAGAACTTCTGTTTGAGTAAAGAGGATTTGTTGATGTACCTCATTCACATTCTGTCCAGTGTGAAATCACAGAATCTGAAAACACTGACTTTGATGAGTGTTTAAAACCATTACAAGTGTTTAAAACCCATTTTAAACATGAATGTGTGCAGCATGTCCAGGTACAGGTGTGTTACTGATAGGTTTCAAATCTCATCTCAGTATTCATCATCTGAACTGGAACCTGAAAATTCAAAGTTTATTTATACAGTGTATGGAGATAAGTCCAGGGCCCAGGGGGGAGCTCAGGGGTCTCGGGCCCAGGGGCTCAGTGTGTGAAACCTCTGGGGCTGAACGAGTCCAGCAGCCTTGCTGGCCACCATTAGACTTTAAGGACAAATCAATACAATAGTAAATTACACACCCACAAAATAAGTTTTCTATGTCCCTATACAATAAAGAGACATTTCCAGTAACCCCATAATCCCGCTTTCTAAATTGCAAGTAGCAGATATGAACAGGGAAATGCTACATTATCTGCTTATTCTGTTACAAATAATCTGATGAGATAGGTGTGGAGTTAATTCAGTTGGGGATAGACAGATGGAATATTAGTGTTGTTAGTATGATGCTTGAGTTCTTGAGATATGGTTTTCAATTCAGGACTCTGCCGCCTTGAGTTGGCTTTTGCGAAGACAGAAATGTTGACAACAGTGTGGACCAAAGTGGGAAATTCAATTTTATTTAAACACAAACACACACACACACACACACACACACACACACACACACACACACACACACACACACACACAACAAACACAAAGACACTTGTAAAACATTAAATCTCAAACTATATATACATAGTGCAACATTAAATCCCAAACTATGTACAGGGTTAAATATTAAATCTAAAACGATGTACAATAGTGCAACATTAAATCTCAATGTTAGAAGTACTTAAGAAGTGAATAACATCTGGCTGGATATTTATCAGGAACACTGGGGGCCTCTGCTGACCCAGTGGAGGTGAAACGTCTTAAAAAAAAATCAAACAAGATTCAACTCCGATAAATGAAATCAAGTTAAAAGCAATGTGCCATGGCCAGAATCGATCCCGGGCCGTGCGGGCCAGTCGACAATTGCTGTAACAGACAACCTGATTGAAACCTCCTGAAGACCCCAGAGGGTTCAAATCCCGGTTTGGGCAATTATCAAATAGAAGATATTTGATTGAAAAAGTCACCATCATAATAATGTTGAAAGAGCATAGCAGTGTCTGTGAGGTTTATGAGCCACAAATGCTGCTCTTTTTAGGAGCACAGCATCTATTAAACTGTAGTTTGTGTCATAGCATAGTTTTATTGACAAATTCTAAATTGGAAGTAGCAGATATGAACAGGGAAATGCTACGTTATCTGCTTATTCTGTTACAAATAATCTGATGAGATAGGTGGGGAGTTAATTCAGCTGTTCTTTCTGTTCCTGTCTAAAGTTAGAACTTTATCTGTGATTTTGAGAGGGAAAAGAAACTATTGTGGAACTGAAGTCATTTTTTGACTGTTAATTTGAATGCTTGGAGACAGATAACAGATAAAAGGCCATTTTGGGTTGTGAGTCACAACAGGTGACTTTAACTGAAAGCCATTGAGCTTTGATCAGAAATGGCTTTAATTGAAACCAAAAAACTCATTATATTCAAGTGTTGCTGCTACACCTACAGACATTAATCGTTAAAGGTTAAGCTGAAACCATAACTACACCAAGACAACTCATCTCTCTCCAACTGCAGATTTTTGATCCAGAATCAGATCTGCCGCCTCATTCTTTGACCCTCCCACCAAGAATCACCCTCCAAGAGCGACAAGCTTCGTACTGACGTGCACGCTTGTTAAAGGTCCAAAGGTCAGTAACTGGGAGTTGATGGTTGGGATCAAGTTGAGCTCTGCTGGCAGCTCTACCAAAGTCTAAATGTTTTCAATTAACAGATCTGTTAATGACTGTGAGTGTGTGTGGTCATGGCAGTGGCTTTTTTGTTGTTTCTGCTTCAGGCTTCAGAAGATGGGGTGCTGCTGTAGTAAGACTGAGGAGTGGAGCGACAGCGACAGTGACAGCAGTCTGTCAGACTTCCCGCCCTACCCTAGACGGATCACGAAGACGGTGGAGCACAGGCAGCACACCACCGCAGGAACCCAGCATGGATGCTTGGATGCAGAGCTTACAGGAGACAGCAGGTGTAAGGAGGAACCTGAGGTTCTTAGGAACCCAACACGTGGTGTCGGGCCCACCCTTGAATCGGATCCCTGTGTGGCGCTGGACAGACGGAGCACAGGCGGAGAGGAAAAACTCCAGATGGGTCAAACAGCTTCTACAGCATCCGTCCCATTGATGCTGATGACCTTGAGCAGGAGCAGAACCAGTGGGCAACAGATGAGCCTGGTCCATCCACTGTGCTGCAAACCAGGTTATTAACACCTCCTCCTGGATCAGAGCCTGGATTATTCCAAAAACGTGCTCCTGGTCCAGACCCTGATTTATTCCTAACACTTTCTCCTAGACCAGACCCTGATTTATTCCTAACACTTTCTCCTAGACCAGACCCTGATTTATTCCGAACACTTCTTCCTGGACCAGACCCTGATTTATTCCTAACACTTTCTTTTAGAGCAGACCCTGATTTATTGCTAACACTTTCTCCTAGACCAGACCCTGATTTATTCCGAACACTTCTTCCTGGACCAGACCCTGATTTATTTCCAACACTTCCTCCTGGACCAGACCCCGATTTACTCCTAACACCTCCTTCTGGACCAGACCCTGATTTATTCCAAACACTTTCTCCTGGACCAGACCCTGATTTATTCATAACACTTCCTCCTAGACCAGACCCTAGATTATTCCTAACACTTCCTTCTGGACCAGACCCTGATTTATTCCAAACACTTTCTCCTGGACCAGACCCTGGATTATTCCTAACACTTCCTCCTGGACCAGACCCCGATTTATTCCCAACACCTCCTCCTGGACTAGACATTGGTTTATTCCCAACCCCCCTCTCGGACCAGACCCTGATTTATTCCTAACACTTCCTCCTGGACTAGACCTTGTTTTATTCCCAACACCTCCTCCAGGACCAGACCCTGGATTATTCCCAACACCTCCTCCTGGACCAGATCCTGGATTATTCCCAACACCTCCTCCTGGACCAGACCCTGGATTATTCCCAACACCTCCTCCTGGACCAGATCCTGGATTATTCCCAACACCTCCTCCTGGACCAGACCCTGGATTATTCCCAACACCTCCTCCTGGACTAGACATTGGTTTATTCCCAACACCCCCTCTCGGACCAGACCCTGATTTATTCCTAACACTTCCTCCTGGACTAGACCTTGTTTTATTCCCAACACCTCCTCCAGGACCAGACCCTGATTTATTCCTAACATTTCCTCCAGGACCAGACCCTGGATTATTCCCAACACTTTCTCCCGGACCAGACTCCAATTTATTCCAAACACTTCCTACTAGACCAGACCCTGGATTATTCCCAACACTTTCTCCTGGACCAGACTCCAATTTATTCCAAACACTTCCTACTAGACCAGACCCTGATTTATTCCTAACACTTCCTCCTGGACCAGACCCTGATTTATTCCCAACACCTCCTCCTGGACTAGACCGTGGTTTATTCCCAATATCTCCTCCTGGACTAGACCTTGGTTTATTCCCAATATCTCCTCCTGGACAAGACCTTGGTTTATTCCCAATATCTCCTCCTGGACCAGACCCTGGTTTATTCCCAACACCTCCTCCTGGACGAGACCCTGGATTATTCCCAACACCTCCTCCTGGACCAGACCCTGGATTATTCCCAACACTTCCTCCTGGACCAGACCCTGGATTATTTTCAACACCTCCTGAATTGTCCCTACCGAGTGAGGTCGATGTGCGTGTGACCACAAAATCCTCACCGGATACTGTTTCCTCCCATCACACCGAAGTCACGACCTTGTCTCTCAACAATCTAGGAAAATTGTACGGTCCAGAAACACGCTGTAAATTCCCCAAATCCCAGTTTGAGTGGCAGGAAAATGCGGAGCTCAAACGTTCGTGGCTTCCAGCGAAATCACGCATCCGGAAAATCCCGAGCCGAGAAGAGGGCGATGGTCCCTCTGTCTCAATTTGTTTTGACAGCGCACCTGAAGACCTGGCCCCCCCGAGACCTGAGCGTCAGCACGTTGCCACTCAAACTTTGCCCCCTGGTGCTTGTGGAGATGCTTCCACTCCATCCAAAATTCACTCCATCTGTCCTGAGCAGCACGTGATGGCTGAAGGGGGCAACAGTGGGGACGAGACGAAGGGAATGGTGTGGTCTAAGGGCACACCCCAGGCTGAGTTCCCCCAGATGGGTAGAGGTGTGGACATCCCAGGGCCAGTGTCGGAGCTCCAGCCCTCCAAGGCTCTCAGAGACTGCCCACAGCCTGTAAGTGTTAGCCAGATCCACACATCTAACTATCATCTGCACATGGAGAAAATTTTTATTTCCTGATAAATTCTGTCTAGTTGAGCGTTCGAGATCAGTTGTCTTTGGCCTGACAACATTTTCCACATTGTGTCCTTTTGAGTCATTTAAATAGATAAAGCTAAATGTGCAGGCACCATATGTCCAGCAAGTGGCAGTGTTCGTTTTTAAAAAGTAGTTCCAGATTAATTACTGTAGTCCCATGAACATCGCCTCATTATGTGAAATCATGTTTTCATGACCAGATTATTCACTTTTATGTTGCCAGAAAACTTTGCCCGGACTGTCAGCATCTCCCCGTGTCAAAGCTCCCAGACTACAAAGGTATTCTAGCCATCATTTAATGTTTGTGAAGATGCTTTTAATTCCCTTCTCGGGAATTCAGATGATTTATGGGGACCAGAGCAGTTGTGACTTCTCCTTTCTGCAGGAGAGGACCCGTCAGCGTGGGGAGAAGATACCAACAGAGGGAAGCAGACAAGACAAAGGAGCTGGTAAGCAACTGCTGGTTTTGCCTTGTGGACACCCCTGTGCTCAGTTTCCACAATGACCCAGTGTTGCTTTATAGGACGCAGAGAGGAAGCCGTCACCTCTTCCTGAGATCGGGGAGGCCAACTTCCCTCCTATTTCTGCGGTGAATGTGTCCGTAACACCAGTACCTGCAACTGAGAACAAGGTACATTTACTAATAATGTCATAAACACTCACTGTCAGACGCAACCTTGTTTTATTTTAATGGTCCTGAAGTGCGTGAACAGAATCTTCTCAAAGCCAGCAAGCCGGGTTATTCAGGGTCCGTGAGGTGACAGAATTGTCAGCCAATATTAATCTGGTTTTACCAGAGCTGTTGCAACGATGCTCATGTTGGAAACTAAATCCTTGTGCTCTGACTTTTCAGGTCGGCCCCAAACTGACATATGCACAGGTCTGTCGGATGCCACCAAGTAAGCATGCCCCATCCCCAGACCTTCGCCCAACCTACCCAGACCTTCGCCCACCCTACTCGGACCTTAGCCCACCCTACACGGACTTTAGCCCACCCTACCCAGACCTTAGCCCACCCTTCTCAGACCTTAGCCCACCCTACTCAGACCTTAGCTCACCCTACCCAGATCTTAGCCCACCCTACCCAGAACAACAGCCCCAAGCAGCAGAGACTCGCCGTCCAAATAAGTGGCGATATTAATGGCTGTGAACGGACTTTTGTTTTCTGTCTTTACAAAAGAAGCCGAACAGAATCTGCACCTCTTCCATTGCTGCTTTAGGGGACTTTTTTCTTTGGTTTGTTTAGATTCCAGTGTTTTTCTTTAAACACACCTGCATAATTGATGCTTATCATTCTGATTTCTTCTATTAAAAAGCACTGAGCAATATGTCTGTTTGCATCTTATTTATCTAATGTTGGTACTGAGTTTGTTAGGCTTTTATTTGAGTTAATCAGGAGTGCTTTGGATATAGAACTTCTGTTTGAGTAAAAAGGATTTGTTGATGTACCTCATTCACATTCTGTCCAGTGTGAAATCACAGAATCTGAAAACACTGACTTTGATGAGTGTTTAAAACCATTACAAGTGTTTAAACACCATTTTAAACATGAATGTGTGCAGAATGTCAAGGTACAGGTGTGTTACTGATAGACATAAATATGACTGAACACTACTAAAGTGTATTTTGCACTTTGTTTTTCTGTTTTTTGTCATAACATCTTCCATCCAGCAGGGGGCAGAATATCCATAAGGTTTATTGCTTTTTTTCGTAACCACGCTCTTGTTTACGAGGATGATTTCATTCCCGAAGGCAATAATGAACAAGATGAATAATACGAATGAAATAATGTGCATTAGCTGAAGAGTTGATGCACACGTTGGTGTCACTGCCACATCAGTCTTATTCAGCCATCACAGATCTGTTTAAAAGCCATTTGACCTTTAATTTTACATTATTCTGCCCAAGTCAGAAAATGAAAATGAAGGAAAAATAACATTGGTCTCAAGTTTTCCTTGCCCCGATGCGGGGCCCCCTCCTGGAGCCAGGCCTGGGGGCGGGGCACGTTGGGGAGCGCCTGGTGGCCAGACCTCTGCCCATGGAGTCTAGCCGGGCACAGCCCAAAGAGGCAACATGGGATCCCCTTCCAGTGGGCTCTCCACCTGCCAGAGTGGCCAAGGGGGTCAGGTGCATTGTGTGTTGGGTAGCGGCCAAAGGCAGGGACCTTGGCGGTCTGATCCCCAGCTGCATAAACTGGCTCTAGGGACATGGAATGTCACCTCTCTGCTGGGAAAGGAGCCTGAGCTGGTGCACGACGTTCTTGAGAAAAGGTGGTGGTGACTCAGTTACTGGAGCACCTGCAGAGGAACACCCTGTTTGAGATGTTTCAGTCAGACTTTAGAGCTCATCACAGCACAGAAACAGCACTTCTTAAAGTTACTAATGATCTTCTCATAGCTTCCGATCATGGACTGGTTTCTATGCTGGTTCTGCTGGACCTCAGTGCTGCTTTTGATACAGTTGATCACAGCATCCTGTTACATAGACTGGAACATGTGATTGGGATTAAAGGGACAGCACGAGACTGGTTTAGATCATATTTATCTCATAGATACCAGTTTGCTCATGTCCATGGTGGTCCCTCCTCATACAGTAGGGTTAGCCATGGAGTTCCTCAAGGTTCTGTACTTGGACCAATCCTCTTCACCTTGTACATGCTTCCCTTAGGGAACATTATTCGGCAGCATGGGATACATTTTCATTGTTATGCTGATGACACTCAGCTTTATTTATCCATGAAACCAGAGGAGACAGAGAAGTTAGTGAAGCTCCAGACCTGTCTTAAAGACATAAAGTCCTGCATGTCTTCAAATTTCCTCCTCCTTAACCCAGGAAAAACTGAGGTCATGGTGTTTGGTCCTGAACCTCTCAGGGATAGATTAGATCACATGATCACTCTAGATGGTATCTCATTATCATCTAGTCTCTCTGTGAGGAATCTAGGAGTAACTTTTGATCAAAATCTCTCCTTCAACTCACACATTAAAATAGTCTCTAGAAGTGCCTTTTTTCACCTGAGGAACATCACAAAGATCATGAAGCTACTGACCCACCATGATGCTGAAAAGTTAATCCAGCATTTGTTACTTCCAGGCTGAATGTTCGAGTTGAAACAGAGCAACCCAGCAAAACCCTGCGTGAATCAACAAAAGACACAAACACAGGTACCTTGCAAGGGAGAGCGAGCAGCAGTTCACTCTGAAACACCCTCCATCGCTCTGCTGCTCCTCTGCAAACCTCCTTCCTTTATTCACATCAGCTCATTATCCATGTGGAATTTTCACCTTCTCCCAAGATGCTTTTAGGGTTTCAGATAACAATCTCACAGTAAATCTGGTGCTCTGGACAAGTGTACGAAATCAAGAGAGGTGAAAAACACTGTTTCTTCTTCATGCACTTTGGTGGTAAACATACAAATGCATTTAAATGATAACAATCTAATAATTACACACACACACACACACACAGAGCACATTTGACATTAGGCCCCTCACCTGAACGTTTCAGTAGGGTTGATGTTCACCTGTTTCATGTCAGGGACGACATCAGAGGCATGACCTTTGACCCCGTACAGGATGGTTCATCAAGATGTTGTTGACCAACAGAAGAAGCTATAGTCATAAAACCATCGTGCTGAGTTCTGTCCTGGTCTCAGAGCTTCCTCGGGGTCCACATGGGCCTGAAGCAGATCCAGGACAGACTTCATTCAGATAGATTTTTTGTTCTTCTCTGAAAAACCATCCTGATCTGCTGCGCCACATTTGTGCAGTGGAAACCTTCTACAGAGGTGACCAGAAAGCTGCTTGAGTCCGCCTCTGGGTCATTAACCCCACTGGTTGATGGGACTTCCCATTAGGGCAAACACTCCCGTCATCAGTTGTGGATCCCTGGAACCTGCATCCATCCTCACTGGCAACCAGTGTTTGGAGTGGGATCAACTATCAAAATTCAGAACCAAAACATGTCTGTGTTTGAACCTGTAGCCTCCTTTTAGCTGAGCTGGTGGTACCGTCACTACTAACGTACCGTTACAGCTGCTACGGGGACATTTGGGGGTTCTCAAAAGGGGCCCAGTTACCTGCTCCACTAGTTACTGTAGCTCAGAAACACGTCTTTAGCTGTCTCCCGTCTGTAAGGTCCAGATGGGACAGTTAATGGATTAATGGAGAACCTTTCTGTGTTCCAGCCCAACGGTCAGAGCAGGGAGTGCATCTTCTCAGAGATAGTGCTGGAAAACAATTACACAGCTCTGCAGAATGCCAAGTATGAAGGCTGGTACGTTGCCTTCAGTCGGAAAGGGAGGCCCATCAAAGCCTCCAGGACAAGGCAGAACCAAAGAGAGGTCCACTTCATCAAGAGGCTCCACGCAGGCCCCCCTCCCTTCCCCAACATGGACCAGAGCAAACACTTTGAGTTTATCCGCTTTTCAGCCACAAGTCGAGCAAAGCGCAACAGGAAATCAGGCACCGTTTCCTAACAGCGAGACAAAGGGAGGCAGATATATAACAGATCCAACTTTATTTTTGTATATTTTCATGCAAAGCTGTACATTGAAATATGGCTTTAACACAATAATTGTAATAATATTCCTGTAAAATGGTGCTGTGTAAATAAAGAAAGAATAAAGGAAAGTGACAAATTGATTTTGGAGGCTTGTTTCAGAGGTGAACAATGATGGTAAGACACAGAGAGGGATGAGTAGAGGGAAATCTCTACCCATATAAGCTGTGATCTTTTGAAGACATTTCTGTTTGCAGTATCCTGCACGGTAGGAAATCTGGAACTACTTTATAAAAACGAACACTGCCACCTGCTGGACATATGGTGCCTGTACATTTAGATTTATCTATTTAAATGACCACGAAAAGAGAACTCTGAACATCATAGATTGGCCAGAGATGATCAACTGTCAGCCACAGAAGCAGGAGACGTCTACGCATTGTTACTAACAGTGCACAGTGACTGTGGTGGGACTTGGAGATGCTGGGAGATGTTTGGTGGAGCGTCTGGTCCAGGAGGAGGTGTTTGGAATGAACCAGGATCTGGTCCAGGAGGTGGTGTTTGGAATGAACCAGGATCTGGTCCAGGAGGTGGTGTTTGGAATGAACCAGGATCTGGTCCAGGAGCAGGGGTTAATAACCTGGTTTGCAGCACGGATGGACTCATCTGTTGCTCCTGCTGTTGCACACTGGCTCTGCTCTTGCTCAAGTTCATCAGCATCAATGTTGCACATGCAGCCGAAGCTGCGGGTCGTTGTTTTGAAGGCCTGAGGAGGAGCCGTCGTTAACACATGTAACTCCTCGCCGCCCTTATCATCGCGTTGGGGTTTTGGATCTACCTTCGGCGTCTGATGGTCACTTGACGCCTCAGTCACCATGAAGGCAACGGACAACGGCCCAACAAGAGTTGACTGGACCGGTTTGGACGGCTTTGACCCAACTGGAGTGTTTTCCTCTCCGCCTGTGCTCCGTCTGTCCAGCGCCACACAGGGATCTGATTCAAGGGTGGGCCCGACACCACGTGTTGGGTTCCTAAGAACCTCAGGTTCCTCCTTACACCTGCTGTCTCCTTTAAGATCTGCATCCAACCATGCATGCTGTCAGTGTCGTCAGTCTTACTACAGCAGCACCCCCATCTTCTAAATCCTGAAGCAGAAACAACAAACTACTGGAGCAGTGAATGAATTAAATGTAATAATAATAACAACCACAGACCAGAAAATAAGTTTAAATTGCCGGCATATTATTTGAATGAAACAGACAGAAAAAACATCAAATATACAGTTGACATACAATTGACAGGCTTTTGACATCACTTTCAAAAGAAATGAAATATTCTTCCCTTTTTGTTCAAGTTTGTAGTTTTCAATCCTTTTTGGGTTTTTCTTTTTTTTTAAAGTTTCAACCATTTCTCACACTTTGTTGTTTATACCAACAAACCAGTTACACTTGGAACAATACCCTTAAAGTACTCACAAGGATGAATAACCAAAAACACCATAGTAAAATTTAAACTCAATAATTCAGCAAAAGACTGAACAATTTGTTTCCAAAAATAAATGCCCTTTTTTAAAAAAAAATTAATTAAACGAAAAGATCCTTTTGTTGTCCTGAACCTTTCATTTAGAGTCTATGGGAGTCTTCTGCACTTTTGCAGAGAGATGTGGGCAAATCCTACCAGTTCTGATGAAGCAGGGGGGCTTTGCTTCTGCGTGATGCACGGTTTCTGGGTCATCGTGGTCTTCATGGGTGGCTCGCCATCTTGTACTACGCACGCGGATTCCAACTCTCCGACTGTTTCTGGTCCACTCTTAAAAAGGCCTACCATAATAACCAAATAAAATACATATAAACTCAAATAATACATATGGTAGCTTTAAAATTAAATAAAAGTCCATTCCAGTTCACTAAACACTTGAAAAGGTAGTGCACTCGCCGTCTCAGCGGCAAAAATAAATAAATACCATCCACAGGCTCATGCTCCCCCTCAGCATCTTCCCCACCGTGTATGTTCACCATTTTAACATAAAACAACATAAACCCCCACATTAGCTTTGCATCTCCACGAAATGACTCATAAATCATGAGAAAACAGTTCTTACATTAAATGAAATAAACTTTTACACTCACCAAGTCCCGTTTGGTATCAAAAATAACTTCACCAAATCACGGACAAGTTGGAAAAAACAAAGATACCTCCTCGGAGCACGAAAACAACTCCAGTTCGACTCCTTTTTTCACTCTTTTCTCTTTTTTTCTATCCCAATCAGCGGCTCTGTGAAGAACGTTTGCTCATCTCCAATTCAGGTGCAGTGGAAAAGCCAAAACAACCCGATTGGCTGTGGCTAGTCACCTGGTCCACGTCAGCACAGCCCTTCAAAATAAGAGTCTAAACACAAATTTCAAGTCGCTTCAAACAAAATGGAATCACAATGAATTTACAAAGCTTTAACTCTTACCTAGACACCGTATCATGAAACATACAATTTTAATGATTTTTAACCATCTTGATCCATTTGTCTATCACTTAAAATGTATTTTTTATTAGCTGTTTTTTTTATTAACATGCTTTTATTGTATGAGGCTTTGTAAACCAGGGTTACATATGCAGGCCTCTCTGTGTGGTTATACTTTAGCAGGCAGCATTATACGTGGGTAAATACATATGCCAGCTCCAGGATCTTCAGCTGAGATCATCCAGTGTTGTGTTGTATCAAACCAGATTAAAATTGTGCTATTCAGGCACCTATTTTATTTTTAGAGCTGATTCAGAAACATTCTAAGGAGTAATAAAGTGAGACTCTACAAGGCAAATGTTTCTTTTTTAAGGCTCTTTATATGTGATGCAATTCCATTTTCCACACCTGTATTTCATCCATTTCAGTCATTTTGTAACATGAGCGGCAGAAATTGCATTCTCCAGTTTTGCCATATCGTCCAGCAACAGCAGCAACATGGAGTGAGAGCTGTTAAACGGGAGGTGAAGGACCGATGTGTTAAACATCTGGTCACGATAGGTTTCAAATCTCATCTCAGTATTCATCATCTGAACTGGAACCTGAAAATTCAAAGTTTATTTATACAGTGTATGGAGATAAGTCCAGGGCCCAGGGGGGAGCCCAAGGGTCCCGGGCCCAGGGGCCCAGTGTGTGAAACCTCTGGGGCTGAACGAGTCCAGCAGCCTTGCTGGCCACCATTAGACTTTAAGGACAAATCAATACAATAGGTAAATTACACACCCACAAAATAAAGTTTTCTATGTCCCTATACAATAAAGAGACATTTCCAGTAACCCCATAATCCCGCTTTCTAAATTGCAAGTAGCAGATATGAACAGGGAAATGCTACATTATCTGCTTATTCTGTTTCAAATAATCTGATGAGATAGGTGGGGAGTTAATTCAGTTGGGGATAGACAGATGGAATATTAGTGTTGTTAGTATGATGCTTGAGTTCTTGAGATATTGTTTTCAATTCAGGACTCTGCCGCCTTGAGTTGGCTTTTTTTGAAGACAGAAATGTTGACAAAAGTGTGGACCAAAGTGGGAAATTCAATTTTATTTAAACACAAACACACTCATAAAACATTAAATCTCAAACTATGTACAGGAGTTGAATATTAAATGTAAAACGATGTACAATAGTGCAACATAAAATCTCAGTGCAACATTAAATCTCAGTGTGTACAGGAGTGCAACATTACATTTCATAACCATGTACAGTCGTGCAACATGCATTCCTGGCATGTAGTTCATTTTGTCCTTTCCTCCATCCATCTTCGTCTCTCTGCCTCAAAGAAAGGAGTGGCCACAAACTCTTTCCAAGTCATCTCTCGGGCCATCCCCTTGTCCCGATATAGAGAATAGACTTTAGATGGGCAGTAAATGTATTTACCTGCCACTCCAGGGAACCCTGTATGTATATGTGGGCTGTTTGGTCCCTGTTTAAGAGTCAAATGGCAGAACCTGCAGAGGCGATCAGGTGGCTGGGAGTCGGGTCTCTGTCTCCGAGCTTTTTCCTCCACACGCTTTTTGATGGCCTCCAGCTCCCTCTGGAAAAACTCTGACGGGGGGGGGGCAGCAATTCTTCCCCGTTCATTCTCTATGGTCGTGCTAAACCACTAAGGATGAAAAATATTTTAGGCCGCTAGGCGCCTTTTCCCCGTTTGGACTCAGCGACACTGCTCTCTCTCTCTCTCTCTCTCTCTCTCTCTCTCTCTCTCTCTCTCTCTCTCTCTATATATATATATATATATATATATATATATATATATATATAGCTTACGAAGGTGAACAACGTTTGTGTTTTAATGTCCAGAGGAAATTTCTGATTCACTCATGAGAATGGCATTAGGAGTTCATGTTAATTTTCATGGAAAAACACGTCTTTACCAAAGTTACTGTGCATACATAAGCTGTTATTTTACATTATTCTATAGTCAACTACAATCTGCCATGTCTCTAAAGATGTCCTCATCCTCTGGTGGTTTCTGCAGGTGTGGGAAGACCTCAAGTAATTGTTGGAACAGTGGACAGTGGATTTCATCTTTTTCTCATGAATCTGCTGCAAGGCCTGTGGAAAGACCTGGTTTGCTGACAACCCTCGATGGCTGGAGAAGCTGCCGAACCGTTCATCATCAGAGCAGATCAAAGACAGCGTTCTGTAGAACCAGCCAATGAAACAGCAGCCCTAGTGGGAATGCTAGTTTTGTTGTTTTTCTCCAATTGTATTTAGTCTTTTAGTTGAATATTTATGTCAGCAATTAAGTCATCAGAAATCTACCCCCAATGTGCCTACGACACATCAACTGAAAGCACTTTCTGACTTTTCTGTCTTGTTGAAGCGTCTGTGGTCCCACTCAGTTGCTCTAACTTAATTTTATTACACCTATTCAACATTTATAAAAAGCTCAGTGTGTCCTATTTCTGTGGTAATTGTTCATTTTGCTGGAGATGGACTTAAAAGGATGCACAGATTGAATGGTAAAATGGCTAGCACAATAAAATATCAATGTATTTTAATTATAACATGACAAAATGACAAAAATGACAGAAAGCATAAAATAAATGAAAGCAGATGCACATGGGGGTGTGAACACCTACATCTTCTAAGGATGCAAAAAATTTGAGCAGTCTGAAATTATTGAATTACAATATTAATAGAAAAACTCCTTTTAGCATCCCACAATTATGTTGTGAATTACTTCAGCATAAAAAAATCCCCAAAAACTAAAAGCCATTAGATCCATAGAACATTTTTTCCAGGACAACTTCTGCATTTATGAAGCCCTGTGATTTCAGGAAACAGTCTTCTTCAGACCAGTGGCCCAAAAGGAGTCTCTGAGTTTAGGATTAGGGGAAGGGAATGGGTTTACTCTTGGTGGAACGGCCGAGGGGAGGGGTCCAGAGCCGGGCGGCAAGGCAGAGGTACCGATGAGGGGCGAGCGGCAGACGAGTCGAGGCCAGGCAGAGGAGTCGAAGCCGGGGAAGCAGATTATAGCTGGAGCCACGGAGGCAGAGTGCGTGGTCGGAGACAGGAAGCAGGCAGGTTTCCTGGGGAACAGGCGAGGGAGGCAGGATGAAGACAGGCAGGTCTGGGATGAGCTGCAGCGGAGCTGACAGGTGAGGGGAGTTGGCCTGATGAGGTGGGAGTGGCTGACAGGTAGAGTGGAAAACTACTGAGGGCAGGAAGCAAGGAAAAGAGTTGGAGTTCACTTTTTCCAAAATTTTAGAATCCTGCTCCAGACCCCTTTCTTCTTCTTCTTTTCTCCTTCTTTTCAATGTAGTTCTGATGAAAGGAGGAATTGGTTTTAGTTTTCACATCCACACATTTAAACTTCCAAAACCAGGAGTGACGGGACAAACAAATCTGCGGCTGCTTACCCAAAGCTGCTGGAAGTTCTCTTGGAAGCGCTCAGTTTCCTGCTTTCTCTCCTCCTCTTGCTGTTTGCGCAGGGTCTCTTGTTCGTGGAGTTTCTCCTCCAGCTCTGACTGGTGTTTTCTCCACCGCTGAGCTTCGGTCTGCCAGGACTCGATCACCGTGGTCAGCTGCTTCTTCAAGCAGTCGTCCCTCTCTTCCCTCATCCCTCTCTCAAGCTGCTGTCTCAGCCTCTCCTCTCTCTCACGCATCTCACGCTGGTCCTTCTCTCTCTCCTCCAGGAGCTTCCTCTGGAATTCTTCCTGCACACCAATGAGCCTCTGCCTCATCCACGCCTCCATCTGCTGTTCTTTTTCTGAGAATTGCAGTTTCAGAGCCTCTTCTTTCTTGGAGAGCTCTACGTGGTCTCCGTGCTCCGGACTCTGGTGGCTGTCGTTGGTTCCACTGCGCAACTTCTCCTCCAGATCAGAGCACTTGTCTTGGCTCACTGTGAGATCAGCCCTTGCCTGGTTCAGCTGGGTCAGGGCGTCCATATGAGCCACTGTTCTTATCTGGCACCTTTTGGTGCTCCGGCTCAACTGCTCGTCCTTCTCAGCCAGCTGTTCTTTTAGCTGCCTGACTTAATGCTGAAGCTCCGTAACTGACCTCAGCAGCTTTTTGTTCTCTTCCTGTATCTTCTCCATTGGTCTTCCTGTTCTTACTTTTATGTTTAAAATGTAGATCACTTTAGCAGCTTCTGTTATGTTATTCTGTTATGCTGTTTCACTAACACAAGTAGATAGTTTAAGTATATTAGGATTTATGTTTAGGACTAGAGCTTTAGTCTTTGATGTTGTGCCTTTTATGTCAGGCTTTGAACCAGGCGTGTCCAAACCCAGGCAGCAAGTAGCACTGACCACTCCAGGTGTCCCAGAGGCTGCCTGAAAAGAAAAACGGGAGCTGAAACATGAATTTAATAATCAGGTTTTTATTTAGCAGCCCTCTCTGGGATACCTTACGGAGCATATCAATAACAACAAGCCCTAAATGTTGTTCAGGAATTTTGTTTATTGGCTTCCAGTACATACTCTGCAGATCCAACTAATCAGGACAGTAGCCTAAATGCATTGGCGGTGAGAGCATATCCACATTTTAAGCCCCGCCCATCCCTACGCACTGGTCTGCCCCATACATATAGCTGGAGCTTACCTTCTCTGTGAAAGACTGTAAAACTGCCGCTTCCCTCCCACACCCACCATCACACCTTTGTGTTTGACGGTGTAGAAGCCGATCGCCTGACCGTCTCTCCACAACAGGCTGCAGCTTTCGGTGCGGGGGTGCAGGGAGAAACACATGCTCTCATCCAAAGATCTGTTCACAACCCGACTGAGCAGGAACACTATCACCCTCTCCACAATCGACTGGACCTGGAGAGGAAAAAACACTGATTTAGGAGGACCAACTGTTGCCACAAGTCATATATTTACCAAAAAAGACTACATTCACATGTTCCTGTTGCCTTTCACATAGTTTTGAGGCTCCAGTTGATCCAGTTTCTATCTTCTGTGTGCTGTGTACTTTAACTCCAGGCTCCTCTATTGTACTTTTACCCCTCCACATTTCAGGCCAGTTAATTTACTAAACAATAAGAAGCATAATTTGTTAATCACTGACGTAAAGACGCTCTGTTACCGATAACAAACCACTTCTGGATTCGACTGTGGTTCGTAATACATCATCCACTGGCCACCACTCGTCATGCAGGTATACAGCCAAGACTGAGTTGTAAAACACGACACTTTACTGCTTGTCTTTCACGTCTGATGGGGGATCACAAGTCTGGTTCCGGACCTTGTGTTGGGTCACCGGAGGGGTGAAGCGCCAACAGTGTGCAGTCAGCTCCACCATCTTCAAACAGCTGCAAGCGCGTTACATTGTTTACTGTTATGGTTGTCTGAGGAGAAAAAGGACAGACAAGTTGGGTTTTTTAACCCCACAATCAAGAGGAACATTCTTGTGACTGAGGATGCAAACTGGTCATAAAAAGCAGTAATAGGTGTTACCTTATTGGTTGTGGAAGATTGGAATTCTTTAGTTTTATGAGGCATTTGCTCCAGAGAAGAGAGGTACTGTTCAGATGCCAATGTGAGATCTGTGTCGCCCACAACTGGAAGGTCTACGGCAGGGGTCGGCAACCCGCGGGTCCAGAGCCGCATGCGGCTCTTTAGCGCCGCCCTAGTGGCTCTCTGGAGCTTTAGCAAATATAGGAAAAAGATGTGTGAATATATTTTTGGTTTTAATATAATTTCTGTAGGAGGAAAAACATGACAAACATTCTTAAAGTTTTCCAATGCTGTAAAAATTTGTATAATAAATATTTAATTTCCACATCTCATTATAATGGAAGCTAAACTTAAAGCACCATCGTACAGCAGAGTGGTCACGTGGTGCGTCATTCGCTCCAGGATGCTCGTTATGTATTTGTAGCCTAATTATCATTTTGATAGTAGGCTAATAAAGCTAATATAGACACTTACAGCATGTGTTGCCTTCATTATAAGGCATTTCAGGTTTTGCGGCTCCAGACGGATTTGTTATTGTTTTCTTGGTCCAATATGGCTCTTTCAACAGTTTGCGTTGCCGACCCCTGGTCTACGGGATACATGGTGATCTCGCCTGTGTACAGATCACTTTCTTACACCTGCACATGTAATCAACAACCTGAAAAAAATGATTTTAATAATCCCATGACAGGACTGGATGGAGAAGCCCCACAGTGCATTAGAATTATGTCTCATATTTGGAGAGCTACTAATATTAGTAGGGTTAAAGTCACTTAAGCAAAATGACGTAACCGTCACGTTAAATGCACTAGTAATAATAAATCCTTCGTGAGAACTGATTCAGATTTAATAAAAACAAAAGGATCTACAGTATGACAAAGGTACTGCTGCTTTTTGAGACCATGATTTTGAAGATTATTCGGAACAAGATTTCGCTGAACCGAAACTTGGCTACTTCCAAGCGCTGCTCAACGAGCAATGTTCACATTAGCAAGAAGGGTCGTTTAACAAAAGTACTGCCCGACTTAAAACAGAAGTCGTGCGTATGACATGCAGTTGTTGTCTTCCTGTTCCGGTCCATAAATACTTGCGCAGACCCAGAACTTGCAGTGTGTAAATCGGGGCCTGTAACGAAATGCCCAAGGTTGCCATATGTCGTGGACTTCAGCGCCCCTTGTGTCGATAGAGGGGTATGACACCCCATAGCCCAGCGTCAGTGTATTAAGATTAAGATTAAGATGAATTTTATTCATCCCCGTGGGGAAATTGAATTATAGTAGCATCGTATGCAGAGTAAAGAGACAGAATAAATAAATACAGATTAGATTAGAATGTTATAAGCATTTATACATCATATATTATAAGCATATATATATAAGATATAGATACAGAATATAATATATACTGTACATATATAA
Source organism: Takifugu flavidus (assembly GCF_003711565.1). Taxonomy (NCBI): domain Eukaryota; kingdom Metazoa; phylum Chordata; class Actinopteri; order Tetraodontiformes; family Tetraodontidae; genus Takifugu; species Takifugu flavidus. The sequence continues at coordinate 12,059,764 of NC_079529.1, forward strand.
GCATTATAAGCATAGATACATAAATATAGAATAAATAGAAATAAAATTACTACGATCTGTTGATTCTCCTAATCTCTCTTAATCCACTGATGTGTACATAACTGTTGGATAAACAAAACATTATGTTAGGGTCTTTAAAAAAATAATAAATAAAGGTAACACTCGGACGGAACTCTCAAATATCATCAAAGCCAAACGGGAGCTTTTTGCATGTAGTACCTGTTCCGCATACTTAAGCCTTCCTAAAGCTAGTAGACGTCTTATTAAATAAAGGAAAAGATGGGAATTTTGTTCTCAATCCACAATCTGCACAAGCATACAGCGTTAGTTTATTATTCTTTATGCCAGAAATGTGTGTTTTATTGGGAAAGAGGGTTGATAAATTTGTCCTTGCACAGGGGAAATGGAGGTAATGATCCAGCAATACCAGGGTCACAGCAAGGAAAACAAGGGTCCCAGCCTGAGCGCATGCGCAGTGAGGGGCGCTGAGCACACCACACTGGTCAGCGTTAATTGGGGAGCGCGTCAGAGCGGAGCCAGTTGTCTTCATCGCCTGAAGAGACGGCCCAGTTGAAGTTCGGACGGTATTGTTTATCTCAGACGAATTTTAATCGCTTTCTTGACTGTGTCGTATTTATAGTTTGGTTAGTGGCTATTGCTTTATTTGTTATGTTTGGTAGTTGGGTTTCTGCTTGTTAATTGGGTGGTTGCATTGCGATGGTTGTTCTGAGGATTATACCCTTTATTTAGTGTCAGACGACATTATTGTGGTCGTATTTAAGATTTAAGTGTGTGACAATTTCTGTCCAAGCTTTATATCGTTAATTACCACGTGGAGTGCGTGTTAATTTATGCGTGTAGATACCTGTATTTGACCACTAGGTGGCAGCATAGTTATTCAAGAGACGCCATTATTTGGAACGCTTTTATTCTCGTTTATAGTTGAGAATTAAGTCAAGTCTGGTTAGTTATCAAGTTAGGTTTCTTTAAAAATTTCGGTTTTTTTAGCCCGATTTATGCATTGGTGGTTCAGTGGTAGAATTCTCGCCTGCCACGGCGGGAGGCCCGGTTCGATTCCCGCCAATGCAAATTGTTTTTATCTTGTTCTTATGTTTTATTGTATTTGATCATATGAGAACACTCTATAGCTATTTTTTTAGAGGGTGGTGGTGGGGGGGGGGGCAATTCTTCCCCATTCATTCTCTATGGTCGTGCTAAACCACTACGGATGTAAAATATTTTAGGCCGCTAGTAGGCGCCTTTTCCCCGTTTGGACTCAGCGAGCACGGCTCTTCTCTCTCTCTCTCTCTCTCTCTCTCTCTCTCTCTCTCTCTCTCTCTCTCTCTCTGTGAGGAGCGTGGTGTGAGCTGGGAGCGTTCTCGTTTGAGAATTTTCAACCTTTTTGGCTGTTTAAGCTGTGTTGTTGTTAGTTTTTGTCAGTATAGTTTTAATTAATTGTTGGTGGTGTCTTGTGTTGTATTTTTAGTTTAGTTTATCGGTTTTTGGTTGGCGTGTAACCAGCCAGCGTTTGTCTGGCTGTTGGCGTCTGATGCCATGGTGCTTGGTGGTGGTAGCGGGGATCTCTCCCGTTATTCGCGGAGACATGGCGTTAAGGTGGGGGCCAGGTCTCTGTACACCGTGGAGGAGGTGGCCATGGCTGTCGGGGAGGTTATCGGACATGGGTCCGTGAAATCGGCCGCCCGGATGAACGGGGCCGTGGTGTGGTTCGTGGAGAAGGTGGAGCAGGTGAACCGGCTGGTGGAGGCCAGCATCAGTCTCGGCGGGAGGTTTGAGGCGGTGCTGCCTCTGAGCCAGCCGGCCACCAAGGTTACCCTGTCCAACGTGCCCCCGCTCATTACTGACGAGTTTCTGTGTCGCGAGTTGTCCAGACATGGCAAGATTGTTTCTCTCCTATGAGGAAAATCATGTCTGGATGTAAATCTCCCCTACTGAAACACGTAGTCTCTCATCGCCGGCAGGTTTATATGATCCTCAATAACCGCGATAAGGATCTGAATGTGTGTTTTAAAGTCCGGGTGGACGATTTCGATTATATTCTGTTCGCTTCGTTGCCACATATGAAGTGTTTTGGGTGTAACGAAGCAGGACATTTGATTAAAAAGTGTCCAAACGTAGCCAAATCGGCTGCGTCGGGCTCGGGGGAGCGGCCCGGAGCCGCTGCTGCGGAGCCCCGCACGGCAAAGCCCCGCACGGCGGAGCCCAGAGCTGCTGGTGAGCGACCAGTCGCCGGAGCCGAGGGTCCGGGGGATGATGGGGCGACGGCCCCGGTGGGTAGTGACGGAAACACAGGTGAGGGTGAACAGGTGGGTGAGAAAGGTGAAGTGAGGGTGCAGACGGTGAGACTAATGTGTGTGTACAGGAGGATAAGACAGGAGGAGTGTGTGAGGAGGTAGGTGACACAGGTGGATCGTCTGTACAGGGGGACGAGGCAGGTGAAATGGGTGTACAGGAAGGTGAGACAGGAGGAGTGTGTAGAGGTAGGGGAACACAGGTGGAGCGAGTGTGCAGGGGGGGTGAACAGATAGGTTAGACGGGTGGAGTGAGTGAACAGGGGGAAGCTGGGCTTCAGGTAGGTGAGGTGGGTGAGGAAGAGGAGCTGGGCTGCAGTGGAGCAGCTCAAGCTGTGGAGTTGATGGAGCAGGAAGCCGGTTGGTCTCCAGCTCCATCGAGGCCGCAGCAGTAACAGGCCTGGTCCTGTCAAAGCTAAGAAAAGCAGACAGACAGGTAGACAGCAGCGACAGCGAGGGCTGTGCGTCTGATGATGGTTGACCTCCATCAGAAGAACCTGGGCAGTCAGGAGGACAAGTCCTATTCTGCCAAAATGATTAAAACATTTTTACAAGACACAAAAAACATGAAGGGGGTTAACATTGAGGACTACTTTCCAGACAAACAGCAGTTTTATCTTTCTGCCAGACGCCACACAAAAAATAAGGCTGAGGCAGATTTTACTGATCAGGAGGTTTTTAGACTGAAGAAACGGATTCTTAAAGTTAGGAGGGAATTAATGTAAAGATGTTGGGAAATGCACCTTTTTAGTTTTTTATTAGCTTCACTGTTTTATCTCTCTGTCTTTATCTCCCACTTTTTAATGAGTAGTTTTAAGATTGGGAGCTTAAATATAAACGGAGGCAGAGAAGAGAAGAAGAGAGTTTTAGTGTATGAAACAATGATTTTAAAGAAGATTAATGTCATGTTTTTACAAGAAACTCACAGTGACGTTTTAAAGGAAGCTGATTGGTGCAGGAGATGGGAGGGGAGGGTGGTTTTAAGCCACGGCACAGCCCTCAGTGCCGGGGTGGGGATCCTCTTCTCTAAGAGTTTTAACCCAACATCTTTTACTGTTGATCATGTTGTTCAAGGAAGGTGCCTTTTAATCACGGCCCAGTTTGACCAGTACAGTGCTGCTTTTATTAATGTGTCTGCAGCGGTGCAGAGAGGAAGACCTTTTTAGAGACACTCAACAACAAACTCCAGGGGTGTGGTTCTGTCGATTATTTATTCTTGGGTGGTGATTTTTACTGCACTGAGGATGAGGTCTTAGACCGAACCATGCCGAGCCGCATCCTCCTCCGCAGCAGGTCCTGAGGCAGCTGGTCTACTCCCATGGTCTGGTGGACGTTGGAGAAGGTCTCACACAGGCTGCAGACAGTTACGTGGTCCCACGTTAGAGAAGATAGGGTGTCTTTAGCTCGTTTAGATCGCTTTTACTGTTTTAAACATAATTTTAATGTGTTTAAATCATCTAATATTGTGCCGGTGGGTTTTACTGATCATGCTTTGGTTTTATGTGCTGTTTTTTTAACAACATTTTACCAAGAAGCGCTTACTGGCATTTTAATTCAGTTTTAACATCTGATGTAGGTTTTAAAGATGCTCTTAGTTATTTTTTGGGCTGGTTTTAGGCAGAGAAGGGGCGGTTTTAGCTGCCTAAAACAGTGGTGGGACTACGGAAAGACACAAATCAGAATGTTGTGTCAGCAGCACACTCTCAATGTTACTCGTCACGTCACCGGATCCATCAGGGATCTGGAAACTGAGATTGTGGAGCTCGAACGTTTGAATGAGTCCACAGGAAACGGAGGATCTATTGGAATCCTCAAGACCAAAAAGATGGCTTGAGCCAACCTGCTAGGTGCCAGAGCACAGGGTGCCCTGGTCCGGTCCAGAATCCAGAACATCTCGGAGATGGATGCACCCTCCAGTTTCTTCTTGGCCTTGAGAGGAAGTCGGGCAGAGGAAGCTGATCCACTCCTTGCTGTCGGACACAGGGCAGGAGCTGACCGACCCGGGGCAGATCAGGAGGAGAGCGGTGGGGTTTTATGCTTCCTTGTACAAGACCGATTTTAAAGACGACAAAGACTGTTTTAATGGTTTTAGTGCTTTTAGTCAAGGACTGCCCAGGGTCTCCAGGGAGACCAACCACCGAATGGAGCGCCCGTTCACGGCACAAGAACGAAAGGCCCCGGGCATCGACGGTCTCTCGGTGGAGTTTTACAAGGCTTTCTGGGACATCCTCGCTCAAGACGTCCTAGAAGTCTTTAACGAGAGTCTCGCCACCGGTTCCCTACCACTGTCCTGCAGGAGAGCCGTCATCACCCTCCTGCCGAAGAAAGGGAACCTGCAGGACATAAAGAACTGGCGCCCTGTCCCTCCTCTGCACGGACTGCAAGATCCTCTCCAAGGCCTTGGCCATCCGGATGAGGGAGGCAATGGAGCAGGTCATCCATCAGGACCAGACGTACTGCGTACCTGGCAGGTCAATGGTAGACAATGTCTGCCTCATTAGGGATGTTTTGGAGGTCTCCAGTTCATTGGGGATGAGTGCTGGTCTACTTTCTTTAGATCAAGAAAAGGCTTTTGACCGTGTTGAACACAACTTCCTGTGGAGAACCATGGAGAGGTTTGGGTTCAGGGCTGGTCTGATAGCCAGGATCCAGGTACTGTACAGTAACATTGAGAGTGTCCTGAAGGTCAATGGCAGCTTGTGTGCTCCTTTTAGAGTGTGTAGAGGTGTCCGACAGGGCTGTGCTCTGTCTGGGATGCTCTACGCGCTCTCCCTGGAACTCAAGGTCTAACCTGGAGGAGGGATGGCCTTAAATATCTTGGAGTGTACCTGGGAAATGAACGCATGGTAGAAAAGAACTGGGAGAATGTTGTTGAAAAGGTCGAAGAGAGATTAAAGAAATGGAGGTGGGTGCACTCCGAGATGTCATTCAGAGGAAGAGTTTTAATTATTAACAACCTAATAGCCTTGCTACTGTGGCACCGTTTGGCCGGTTTAGAGCCACCACCAGGCCTGCTGTCCCAGATCCAGGTGAAACTGGTTAACTTCTTCTGGGACGGCTACCACTGGGTGCCACAGTCAGTCCTGTTTTTATCCAGAGACCAAGGGGGCCAGGGCCTCATCCACCTGGCCAGTAGAACAGCCACCTTCAGGCTACGGTTTGTGCAGAGGTACCTGACTGGACCTCCTGACTTAGTGTGGAGGGATGTGGCCAGCTGCTTACTCAGACGTGTGAGCAACTTGGGACTGGATGCTGCTCTGTTTTTAACTGATTTCCAAAGTTTAAATTTAAGGGGTCTGCCAGCTTTTTATCGGAGTGTTTTTAAATCCTGTGCTCTTTTTAAATGGAAGAAGATCCAGGAGTCCAGCTCTCTGCACTGGCTGTTGAAAGAGCCCCTGGTTCACGGTGGCAGACTGGATGTCTGCAGCAGCGCCATGCCCGGTCTGATGTGGCGCTGTGTGGCTCCAGGACTGTACACTGAAGCAGCTGGTGGAGGCAGCCGGTCCGGCACTGGCTGACGCCCAGGCCCTAAGGGGCTACGTTTGCTGGGGCTACGTTCGCTACGGGTGGTGGTGGAGAGGACCCTGGAGCTGTGGAGGAGGAGGCTCTCTGTGAGAGAGAGAAGTCTTCTCCGGCGGTACGGCGGCGGAGAAAGCTGAGTCGGACCCCACGGACATCTTCCCCGACTTCCAGCTGAACCCTGGATGCGAGGAGCTCAGCGGGGCCTCTCCTGAAGGCCCTCTGCAAGGACAAACTGGGCCTCCACGGAACTAACAATAAGACTATATATGTGAACATTGTAAAGACAATCATTGGACAGGGGCTACTCAATAGAGCGGCCTCTGTGTGGACAGACAAGCTGGGGGAACACAGTCCACAATGGAGGGTCCTATATAAACCCCCTATCAAAAAGAGGACCGGGGACCTCCAGTGGAGGATCCTACATGGAGCTGTGGCACTAAATGTCTACCTCTCTCGATTGGACCCCGCAGTGTCGGATCAGTGCCCGTTCTGCCCAGGGCGAGAGACTGTTTCACACGTACAGTGAGTGTGAACGACTCACTGTACTTTTTAATGTTTTAAAAGGTGTTTTTAATGGTTTTAATGAAACGTTCTCTGTCAGAGGTTTTATCTATGGAGCAGGGTACAGGAAAGCTGCTCAAAACAAATGGCATATTTGTGGAGAAGCCAAGATGGCAATCTATATCTATATCTCCAGAAAAAACAAAATCGAGAAAAACGGAGATTGTGAGGCCACCTCAGTGTGGCGTGGTAACCCCGGTGCAGGCTGAGGTTGGAGTTTGGTTTTTATAAAATGATGAATGACCTCAGCCGATTTTGTGAAATATGGTGTTACAATGATGTTCTCTGCACTGTGAAAGAAGACAATTTACAATTTGCACAACCCATTATGTATAGTTGTATCGCTGTTTTATAGTATTTATTTATTCATGTTATTGTTGATTTCGTGTTCTGAACAGCGCGCTTGTGCCCCTGTGTAAACTTGTAAATAAAGTATTTTTGTAAAATAAAAAATCTCTGTCTCTCTCTCTCTCTATATATATATTCTATATCTCTATATATCTATAGAGATATAGATATATCTATATATATATACTGTAATATATATATATATTGCTTACGAAGGTGAACAACGTTTGTGTTTTAATGTCCAGAGGAAATTTCTGATTCACTCATGAGAATGGCATTAGGAGTTCATGTTAATTTTCATGGAAAAACACGTCTTTACCAAAGTTACTGTGCATACATAAGCTGTTATTTTACATTATTCTATAGTCAACTACAATCTGCCATGTCTCTAAAGATGTCCTCATCCTCTGGTGGTTTCTGCAGGTGTGGGAAGACCTCAAGTAATTGTTGGCACAGTGGACAGTGGATTTCATCTTTTTCTCATGAATCTGCTGCAAGGCCTGTGGAAAGACCTGGTTTGCTGACAACCCTCGATGGCTGGAGAAGCTGCCGAACCGTTCATCATCAGAGCACATCAAAGACAGTGTTCTGTAGAACCAGCCAATGTAACAGCAGCGCTAGTGGGAATGCTAGTTTTGTTGTTTTTCTCCAATTGTATTTAGTCTTTTAGTTGAATATTTATGTCAGCAATTAAGTCATCAGAAATCTACCCCCAATGTGCCTACGACACATCGACTGAAAGCACTTTCTGACTTTCCTGTCTTGTTGAAGCGTCTGTGGTCCCACTCAGTTGCTCTAACTTAATTTTATTACACCTATTCAACATTTATAAAAAGCTCAGTGTGTCCTATTTCTGTGGTAATTGTTCATTTTGCTGGAGATGGACTTAAAAGGATGCACAGATTGAATGGTAAAATGGCTAGCACAATAAAATATCAATGTATTTTAATTATAACATGACAAAATGACAAAAATGACAATGCATAAAATAAAAAAGCAGATGCACATGGGGGTGTGAACACCTACATCTTCTGCTGGATTCAAAGAGTGTTTAGATGTTTTACATTTTTAAATAAGGATGCAAATAATTTGAGCAGTCTGAAATTATTGAATTACAATATTAATGTAACAACTCCTTTTAGGATCCCACAATTATGTTGTGAATTACTTCAGCATAAAAAAATCCCCAAAAACTAAAAGCCATTAGATCCATAGAACATTTTTTCCAGGACAACTTCTGCATTTATGAAGCCCTGTGATTTCAGGAAACAGTCTTCTTCAGACCAGTGGCCCAAAAGGAGTCTCTGAGTTTAGGATTAGGGGAAGGGAATGGGTTTACTCTTGGTGGAACGGCCGAGGGGAGGGGTCCAGAGCGGGCGGCAAGGCAGAGGTACCGATGAGGGGCGAGCGGCAGACAAGTCGAGGCCAGGCAGAGGAGTCGAAGCCGGGGAAGCAGATTATAGCTGGAGCCACGGAGGCAGAGTGCGTGGTCGGAGACAGGAAGCAGGCAGGTTTCCTGGGGAACAGGCGAGGGAGGCAGGATGAAGACAGGCAGGTCTGGGATGAGCTGCAGCGGAGCCGACAGGTGAGGGAGTTGGCCTGATGAGGTGGGAGTGGCTGACAGGTAGAGTGGAAAACTACTGAGGGCAGGAAGCAAGGAAAAGAGTTGGGTTCACTTTTTCCAAAATTTTAGAATCCTGCTCCAGACTCCTTTCTTCTTCTTCTTTTCTCCTTCTTTTCAATGTAGTTCTGATGAAAGGAGGAATTGGTTTTAGTTTTCACATCCACACATTTAAACTTCCAAAACCAGGAGTGACGGGACAAACAAATCTGCGGCTGCTTACCCAAAGCTGCTGGAGTTGCTCTTGGAAGCGCTCAGTTTCCTGCTTCCTCTCCTCCTCTTGCTGTTTGCGCAGGGTCTCTTGTTCGTGGAGTTTCTCCTCCAGCTCTGACTGGTGTTTTCTCCACCGCTGAGCTTCGGTCTGCCAGGACTCGATCACCGTGGTCAGCTGCTTCTTCAAGCAGTCGTCCCTCTCTTCCCTCATCCCTCTCTCAAGCTGCTGTCTCAGCCTCTCCTCTCTCTCACGCATCTCACGCTGGTCCTTCTCTCTCTCCTCCAAGAGCTTCCTCTGGAATTCTTCCTGCACACCAATGAGCCTCTGCCTCATCCACGCCTCCATCTGCTTCTCTTTTTCTGAGAATTGCAGTTCAGAGCCTCTTCTTTCTTGGAGAGCTCTACGTGGTCTCCGTGCTCCGGACTCTGGTGGCTGTCATTGGTTCCACTGCGCAACTTCTCCTCCAGATCAGAGCACTTGTCTTGGCTGACTGTGAGATCAGCCCTTGCCTGGTTCAGCTGGGTCAGGGCGCATATGAGCCACTGTTCTTATCTGGCGCCTTTTGGTGCTCCGGCTCAACTGCTCGTCCTTCTCAGCCAGCTGTTCTTTTAGCTGCCTGACTTCATGCTGAAGCTCCGTCACTGACCTCAGCAGCTTTTTGTTCTCTTCCTGTATCTTCTCCATTGGTCTTCCTGTTCTTACTTTTATGTTTAAAATGTAGATCACTTTAGCAGCTTCTGTTATGTTATTCTGTTATGCTGTTTCACTAACACAAGTAGATAGTTTTAGTATATTAGGATTTATGTTTAGGAGTAGAGCTTTAGTCTTTGATGTTGTGCCTTTAATGTCATTTTTTGTCAGGCTTTGACAAGGCTTTCTGGTTTTGTCAGGCTTTAAAAGTTTTAACCGTTCATCATCAGAGCGCATCAAAGACAGCGTTCTGTAGAACCAGCCAATGTAACAGCAGCGCTAGTGGGAATGCTAGTTTTGTTTTTCTCCAATTGTATTTAATCTTTGGAAAAACTCCTTTTCGGATCCCAGAATTATGTTGTGAATTACTTCAGCATAAAAAAAATCCCCCGAAACTAAAATCCATTCGATACATAGAACATTTTTTCCAGGACAACGTCTGCATTTATGAAGCCCATAATTGATATTTTAAATCATAGAAAATATGAATAGCGCCTGTAAATAGATTTAAAAGGTTTTTATAATCAGATCATTACATTCTCTGAAACAATTAATACAGAAATTGTAAATATTCCAAAAAATTAATCACCAATAGGCACAGCCAGAATCTTTTTCCTGAACACAAATCGCATTCTTTAAATTCGGTATTTCTTGAACATTTTACGGCATTAATGTTAGAATGTTTTATTTTACACAATAAAATCAAGAGTAAAAACAAATTTTTCCATTCATGTACATTTTATTTCCGTCATTGTGTGAACAGTCGTAATACGATCTTCTGGCGCCGTTACCATGGCGACGTAAACTTCCGTCTTCCTGGAAGCGGGCGCTGTCTAAAGCTCGAAAAGATTCCACTGCGTAAGTATCGTCTTGATCTTACGCTACTCAAAATTCGGATACTTACATTTTAGGTTTTATGTTTTACTTTTACCCTTCTGCATGAGTGTCACCCCCCCCCCCCCCCCCACGTGGGGGTCCCGTCAGATCACGTGTCTGTAGGCCTAAACACCACAGAACTTGCAGGAATGATTTGGGGTTAGGACATTAATGACAGTTATGGGCTATGACCAGTGAGAAGAACTGAATGGGACAGGCCTTGAACCGTTCACACGGATCGTTTTCTGTTAGCCCCATCTCCATTTGACCTTTGATCTTTCACTTTTCAAGAGAGCTTTGATTCAAAATAACGGATTACAAGCTACGTTAAACTGTGCAACTGCCCGCTACAGTACTGCGATCCGTTAACGTCAACCACCGTCAGCATCTATGGAAAGTAACACAGAATGTGTCAAAGTAAGTTATTGGACACCTGATTCTCCTGGTTGGCTGCTGATCACATCTGGCCAGACCTTGGATACACACGCACACGCACTGGCACGCACGCACGTGCATGCACGCAGAGGTGGAGAGGGGTGTAACTATATAGTACATATAAATGACCGGGTTGTTTTCCCGGTCCTGGCAGGAGAGGCAGCCTGAGAGTGACTCTTCGGCTGGAAGCGACCAGTGGCCGGAGGCCTGCAGCCAGGCCCAGCCCGCCAGTTGCGACCCCTCCTCATCTTGGCGTTCCAGCCAAACAGGAGCTAACTTGGATGACAGAAGGTACCGAGGTGTCTCGGTTGAACACAATTGATCCTTTTCTTTATCTTTAAATAGGAACCTACAGTATACAAACTATATACTGAGCATTATTAAGAATCCAGACCCATCAGTTCGTTCTGTCCAGCATGCTGTCCCGGACTCAGAGACTCAGACTGGAGGCTGCACACGAGGAGTGCAGAGATGATCTTGTCCTGTTGGAACTCAGTCTCTCAGTGCAGATCAGCAAGCTTCATGGTCCTGCAGCCGCAGAGGTGAGTCAGACTTTGGTCATTGAACATTATCTTGATTAACCTGCCCACGTTTTGTATTCTTCCATGTGTGTGTCCGTGTCCAGGAAAAGTCCAGGCTGATCAAAATGAGGAATGACTGGTGGGTACAGAGGACGGTGGACGACAGACACGGCTGCAGTTTTGTGAACTGAGTGTGTGATTTGTCTGTCTTCAGTCAGCTCATTTTGCAGCAGATATACCAGCTGCTCTCAGAGTTGGAGAAGAATCGGGGTTTCCATTTCATGCAGAGAGAAGAAGACATAGAGCGAAGACGCGCTGCTGAGAAAGCTCGGTCAGTGTGCAGGAAGACCGGCCTGCACCGGGACCTGTCCTGGCTCCTCATATTAACCAGCTCTTTCACCTAGTTTTAATCCTTCAATCCCCATCAAAACAACCTTTTGATGAAATAACTTCCTGCTTTGGGTGATGGGCCAAACATTTGGAGGGACACGTCCTGTTTTGTCTTCACAGTGAGGAAACCAAAAAGCTGGAGGAGGCGAAACAAAAGATGATAGCAGAGAAGATGCAGGAACTGCAGGTGAGGAAGACCCATTAAGAATGAATAAAAAAATAAAGTTTCCAGAAACAGAGCAGATGTCTCAGAGTTCTGTCTCTCTGTCAGGACATGGACAAAGTTGTTGCAGGGTTGAACCGTCAGCTGGCTGAGCTGTCGGAGAGTATCTACAACAAGAGGAAGAGTCTGGAGCTGATGAGGAAAGACAGGATGGAGACCAAGGAGCTCCTGAGGGACAAGCTGGAGGTACATCCAGTCGTCCTCTGACTGAACAGCACAAAGTGTCATCTTCTGTCCCCCCTTTCTGAAATATACTGTTGTCATGGCAGCGGCTGAACAAAGAGATGAAGGAGACGAGGGCTCAGGTGGTAACTCTAAACTTCCAGAAGAAGCTTTACAGGGTCGGTGAAGCAACGTGACTCTTTATCTCAGTTATTCTGTGAGGTGAAGCTGATGAAGACGCATCGCACCTCCTCCTTTTATTTCAGGAGGCGCAGGAGCGGCAGGAGCAGTGGGAGGAGGACGCCAAGCAGATGCTGCAGGAGAAGGAGCAGGAGTTGAACACCATAGGCTGCAGGAAAACCCTGAACTTTGACAAGCTGTCAGAGCTGAGCAGCGCGGTGAGTTTAGATGCTATTGCGGATGATGCTAAGCGAAAGCGCTGATGCTAGTTAGGATGCACAGCCGCTGTGAAATCACGTTTAATAACTGAACTAATATGGTTTAGATTCTGGAGATGCAGCAGGTGGTGATCGAGGACAGGGAGGAGCAGGAGAGGCTGCGGCAGCAGGAGGAGCTGGCCAAGACCGCAGCCAAGGTAAGAAGAGTTCAGGAACGTGTGGATCCAGGGCCGATCAGCTGTCAAATTCCTGTTAAGTCAATCACTCGTCATTAACCTGGGCTTTGACCCTGCAGGTGCAGGCCTGGTGGAGGGGCTGCATGGTCCGTCGCAACCTCGGCGCCTACGGGAAGAAAGAGGAACCCAAAAAAGGCAAAAAGAAGAAGAAAGGGAAGAAGTGAATATGTTCTTATATAATTTCAGAAAATCCTGAAATATTTCACACACACCCAAACACACACATATATATATATATATAAAAGGGAGTTCACAATGGGTCAGCTGTCTTTAAATCTTATATTTAGAGATATACAGTTTGTAAAAATGTTACTTATGTTGCATGTAAACAATAAATGGTACTTATCAAATCAATCTTTATTTTCAGTATATAGCATCTGTTGCAGTCCAGATTGTTTCTAGGTGCTTTCCAGAATCCCAGGGCCTGACCCCCAACAAGCAACAGCAGCAAGGAAAAACTCTCCTTTAACAGGAAGAAACCTTGAGCAGGACCAGGCTCGTATAGGGGGACCCTCCTGCTGATGAGGGGGGCTGGGTAGGGAGAGGAGAGGAGAGGAGAGGAGAGGAGGAGAGGAGAGGAGAGGAGAGGAGAGGAGACTCCTGTACCTGGACAGGGAGCTGGTTCCATAGCAGGGGGGCCTGGTAGCTAAATGCTCTGCCCCCCATTCTGCTCCTAGAAACTCTGGGAACCACAAGTAGACCAGCATTCTGAGAGCGGAGCGGTCTATTGGGCTGATAAGGTGTCACTAGCTCCTCCAGGTAGGATGGAGCTAGGCCTCTGAGGACCTTGTAGGTCAGAAGAACAATTTTAAAAATTATCCTAGATTTAATGAAGAGATGCCAGTACAGGAGTTATGTGAAAAAAGTTTATTGTCAGTAATTCTGTAGTTCCCGTTATTATCCTAGACATAACGGCGCTGTCCCAGGCGGCAGCCAGTAGTAGCAGCTCCCTAAAGTTAATTGTTCTTTTTTAAATTTTCGTAGTGTTTTCTATACTTTACATTCTTTTCTATTTGGATTTTCTTTCTTTCCTTTTACAACTGGAGTATTCAGACACCATGTTCTGGAGGCTCGAATACTTTTTTCTCTGTTTTGCGGTGCTTGGGTTATTCGCGGCCCCCATCAGCTGGGCCGAGAAGCGGAGCGGTATTGTCTATACACGAGACCAGCTGATGGCTCTAAGACCACCATCCTTCGTGGTCGGAGAGAAGCCCCAAATCCCGAAGGAGGTGAGGAGGAAACAACGAGGGACTAAGGCTGGAGTTAAACAGAGGATGAAGAGGCGACGTTTTAAACCCTGCGTCCCCGCGGTCATAACGGGGAATGTCAGGTCTCTGGCAAATAAGATGGATGAGCTGGAGGCGCTCACACGGACCCAGCGGGAGTCCAGAGAGGCCAGTATCATGTGTTTCACGGAGACGTGGCTCCATGGACTGATACCGGACTCTAATGTGACGATCGCTGGTTTCACCACTGCGAGCGGACCGAGACACCACCGCGGCCGGTAAGAAGAAAGGAGGGGGACTGGCCGTGTTCGTTAGCAACAGGTGGTGCAACCCGGAGCATATTCACGTCAAGGAGCGCGTGCGCAGTCCAGACGTGGAACTTATTGCTGTCGGACTCCGTCCATACTATTTGCCACGGGAGTTTACTAACGTCATCGCCATCACCGTTTATATTCCTCCGACCGGTAAAGCGGACACGGCCTGTGACGTCATCCACTCTGTCACGGCTGACCTGCAGACTAAACATCCCGGAGCCTTTATTCTCATCACAGGTGACTTCAATCATGCCTCCCTTAAGTCCACTCTCCCTACATTCCATCAGTATGTCCAGTGCAGCACGAGAGACAGGAAGACTTTGGATCTACTGTATGCTAATGTCACCAATGCATACTGTGTTTCCGACTACATCAAGTTCTGCACTGAGAACTCCGTCCCCACCAAGAAGGTACGCTGTTACCCAAACAACAAACCATGGGTGACAAGTGACCTGAAGGCCCTTTTTGAATAAGAAGAAGAGGGCCTTCACTGCTGGGGACCCGGCTGAGCTCAGGAGTGTTCAGAAGGAACTGAAACGCAGTCTGAAGGAGAGCAAGGACGCCTACAGGAAGAAGGTGGAGGAGAGACTGGAGAGGAACCAGACCAGGGATGTTTGGAGTGGGATGAGGACGATCACTGGCTTCCAGAAGAAAGGAATACGCTCAGCTGATGGGAACGTGGACCAAGCTAATGAGTTGAACCAGTTTTTCAACAGGTTTGACTCTAGCTCCCCCTCCCCCAGCTGTCCCAATATTCCTCTGGATAACAATGGGTCCCCTTCACACCTCCCAGAGCCCCTAACACCTCTGCCAACTTCTTCCCCCTCCCCCCTGCTGACACCCTTCATAGACACCCATCCCCCTGACAGGACTATCCTTCACGTCTGGCCAGGTGAGGAGAGAGCTGGAGAGGCTCAACCAGAGAAAGGCTGCCGGACCGGACGGCATCAGCCCACGAGTGCTGAAGAGCTGCTCCAGGCAGCTCTGTGGAATACTGCAGCACCTGTTCAACCAGAGCCTTCATCTTCAGAGGATCCCAGTGCTTTGGAAGACATCCTGTCTGGTCCCGGTGCCAAAGAAGACCCATCCAATAGCACTGACCTCCCACATTATGAAGGTCATGGAGCGGCTGGTGCTGTCACACCTCAGACCTCTGGTGAGCCCCTTTCAGGACCCTCTGCAGTTTGCCTATCAGCCCAAGGTGGGGGTTGATGACGCAGTGATATACCTGCTGCAGAGGGCTTACTCCTCCTTGGACAGACCAAACACCACAGTGCGGGTCATGTTCTTCGACTTCTCTTCTGCCTTCAATACCATCCAGCCAAGACTGCTGAGGGCGAAGTTGGAGAATATGCAGATGGATGCTCCCCTTGTTTCTTGGATCGAGGACTACCTGACAGGTCGGCCACAGTTTGTGAGACTGCGGAGCTGTGTGTCCGACCCCCTGATGAGCAACACAGGAGCTCCTCAAGGAACTGTGCTCTCCCCATTCCTGGTGGTGGTGGATTTCAGAAAAAGCAAGTCCCCTCCCTCCCCAGTCTGCATTAGTGGGAAAGATGTGGAAATAGTCCCATCTTACAGGTTCCTGGGTGTTCAGCTAGACAATAAACTGGAGTGGTCCACAAACACCAATGCTGTCTACAAGAAGGCCATGAGCAGACTCTATTTCCTCAGGAGACTCAGGTCCTTCAGTGTTTGCAGCAGGATGCTCCACATGTTCTACCAGTCTGTCAGTCTGGCTAGCACCATCTTCTTCGCTGTAGTGTGCTGGGGTACAGGCATTAAAGCTAAGGATGCTAACAGACTCAACAAACCCGTCAAAAAGGCAGGGTCTGTTGTTGGCTGTAGACTTGATAACTTGGACGAGGTGGTGAGGGACAGGATGGTGTTGAAAGTGCAGACAATCATGGACAGTCCCTCCCACCCCCTCCATAACACAGTGGACAAACTGAGGAGCAGCTTCAGCAGCAGACTCCTGCAGCCTCGCTGCTCTAAGGAACGCTACAGGAAGTCGTTCCTGCCGTCCGCCATCAGACTGTATAATTCATCCAAACCCAGCCAATAACAATAACTGTAATGTTTATGTTGTAATTTTATTCTATTTTATTCTATATTTATGTATATATGCTTATAATATGTGCTGTATATAACGTTCTAATCTTATCTGTATTTATTTATTCTGTTTCTATACTTATACTACAATTCAATTTCCTCACGGGGATGAATAAAGTACATCTTAATCTTAATCTTAATAATTATATTTAGAGGGTCACCTGGAAGTAACAAATGCATGAACTTTTCAGCATCATGCCGCTTCAGTACCTTCCTGATCTTTGTGATGTTCCTCAGGTGAAAAAAGGCACTTCTAGAGACTAATTTAATGTGTGAGTTGTGACGGCTCTGTCGTGCCTCACTGTTGTCGGGGCTGGCTGGAGGAGCAATTCCCTGGCTGACCTGCAGGGGGAGTGCCAAGCGTTTCCAGTCGACCCAGCATGTTCACCTGCTCACCTGTGGCCCATCTGCTGGGATTGGCTGCCTGACGAAGGGCCCTCTCGTCCTATCCGGTGCGCTGGAGTGGAGTTCGTCAGCTGAGCCCTGAGTTTGTCACGTTCCGTAGCCGGACGGCCGCAGGAGTTTGGAGTTTCCCTCTTTGTGACTATTTGGACTTTTTCGGTTTTATTTTCCACTGGGTTCTTTAATAAATATTATGTTGGGTTGAAAATCCTCATCTTTGGTCTCCCCATTTCCCCGTCATGGCTACCTTGAGCCAAGTATTTGTGATAGAGTTAAAGGGCAAATTTTGATCAAAAGTTACACCTAGATTCCTCACAGAGGAATTAACATCTAGTCTAGATGTTAATGAGATACCATCTAGAGTGATCATGTGATCTAATCTATCCCTGAGAGGTTCAGGACCAAACACCATGACCTCAGTTTTTCCTGAGTTAAGGAGGAGGAAATTTGAAGACATGCAGGACTTTAAGACAGGTCTGGAGCTTCACTAACTTCTCTGTCTCCTCTGGTTTCATGGATAAATAAAGCTGAGTGTCCAGAACCAGACGCTCCTAAACACCACCTTGATGTGGGTGGCTTGATTTTACTTTCTGAGCTTTTCCTCTTTTGCTTCCAGTGCAGGATTCTAATGCAGTCATGCGCTCTATGAGTGTTGCTTTATCAGCTTCTTGGCTGGAACCTTGGACATTTTTTTCCACATCAAATCCTGTTCAGTAATTTACTTTTTAACGCCTTTGTTTGATCTACCCACAACAGAGGGATACACGGCTCCGCGTCGGAGACTTTTATGAATGGGAGGACAGTGGCGCGGCTTTCCATGCGTAAATACGCGTGCGTCATCCAAACCTCCAAAGATCCCAATAAACATGCAGTGAAAGAAACGATGATTCCAGCCCTCCAATAATGAAGCCGGGTTCATATACAGCCTGCTTGGACTTCTTTGCTCGCCGACGCTGTTGAGTAGTTCATGCGTTGTCCCGAGGCCAAACCTGTGTCTGCCTACCCGTATATGTAATTTATGCGCGCACCCCAAAACGAAACCACAAAAAATAACATGTGATTAAACATTACCAAACTAACAAATAGCTGCAACACGCATAATGAGGGGTGGAGCAATCAGCAACCAGGCGACTGAAGCTCCAAATGTGTTCGAGGCTCCTGAAGAGGAGGAATAATCTTGTTGGGCCCCTGAAGTCTGCCAATGTGTAGGTCTTCTTCTACGCTCCAAATGCTGAACGTTAAAATGATTGGAGGGCTCCATCACTGTTACGTTGTGCCCTTTCTAAGGAATTAATCTGGTTACAGCTCCGTTCACGTTTTCCATCAGTCTGCGTTGATAATCGAGCTCATCTTCATATGCCGTGTGTGTGTCGATATGTGTTTTTTGCAAATGTGAAACATGGCTTTACAAACGTGACACCGTTCACAAAACGAATGATACATTTAAAATAATAATAGGTTGGTGCAGCAAGCTCCATTCTTCAGCCACCTGCAGGAAGGCGCAGGATGGAACAAGGCCTCGCTCCCTGCCCTGGGCCGATCATCTTGTTTTCGGCCTGTCAGTCCAGTCCACATCCTCCACCAGCTCCGATGGAGGCCGAACAAACATACGTGCACAACGCGGCGGCATATTTGGCCGCAAAAAATATCCCACCCCTTGTTTCGGACCTGTACGTTTTATAATTGAGAGACACATTCAGTTTATTTGCAAGGTTTAATATCGTTCAGATATCACACACCTGTCCTGTGTAACTTGATTTGGGGCCTCCAGACACTTTCCACCAGTCCGCGCTGATAATCGAGCTCATCTTCATATCCGTCTATCTTTAGTTGAAGCGCTCGGAAGATTTCTTCAGCAGCAACAGTCAGTCGCACCGTGATAAACCTGATAAACCGCCTTCGATGTTCAGACAAGGCTCAGAACCGCGATCACTGAAAGCAACACGGTAAAGTTCCGCCTTTAGTTCCGCCGAGGGCCACGATTATTCTGTAATAACGCACCTTACATTTTGTGGAACTTTATTTTGAAATGCATGCTCCGAATCTTCAGACATTTCGTGAGGGGTCTCCGGGGGGTCGTTTCTGTTGATTGGAATCAGCCAGTGATAACTTGGACTTCAACCAAACGTTGTTATTATTGTCAAAATCGTTTGTTACCAAATGCTTTTGGCACTTGGCTTTAAATATAGTGACGAGTATCACACTGCGCGGCGTAATGCCTGGTGTACACGGAGCAAGCGGAACTCGAGTGTCTGTCCGCTTTACCCCCTCTGCCACTGTTGGGGGGGCTCAACACCAGTGAAACTAAGGGTACATAAATCCGTCATACTGAGCGACTCTCTGCTTCTTTTCTTTTTTAACCTTAGTAAACCTGTTTTTTTCTTTTTTACCATAGATCCTGATTCTGGAGAGCGCCTCAGGACCCATTTTAACACACTAAAGCTCGGCCTCATAAAGGACCCGTCATATTTGAGTTTGTAAAGGAGGGGGCCACTGTAAAGGCTTCATTTGTAAAACTGCTCTTTTTTTTTTTTAATCAAACAATCCTCTCACTTTGGATGTTCTCATCCACATCCGTGACTTGCTGAGGTGCAGTGGCATCACTAGCTTTTAAGGACAGGAGATGCACAGGATGTGAGGGAATACCAGCACAAAACTTCAAAACAGCTAAGAAGGACAAGGACTTTTCAATTGACATGACTGCCAGACTGTGAAGTCTTTTCTGACCCACTGTTTGAGGCAGCCAAGAACCAACCCACGTAGTGCACTAAAGGACCTTTCACATGAGCAGCTACTTACAGGCACTGTTAGGGCACCTTGGATGGTTACCCTCAGAGAGGGAAACATGGCTGAAGCAAGGAGGATGTGCACAGGCTATATATCTTTAGGTGAACATAAAACTTCTGTTTTCCAGGCAACAAAGTTTCAGGTCACATACACACACATATATGCACTTACACTATATATTTATAACTGTCCACAACTGAGGCACTGGAGACTGCTAAGCAAAGGCTCACAGCCCTGGCTACCCGACTAAAGATAGAGGCCAGGGTCTACCACACCAGACAAGACCCCGGGTGTAGGCTGTGTGGAGACGCCCTGAGACAGGCCAGCATATCACAGCAGGATGCAAGATGTTGGTAGGCAAGGCATACATGGAGCGGCATAACCAGGTGGCTGGCATAATGTACAGGAACCTCTGAGTGTGGACTGGAGGTCCCAGGGTCCAGGTGGGAGACACCCCCAAAGTGAGAACAAGCAGGCTATAGCAGAGCTGGAAGTAGGCACCCTTGACAAGGGTTGTGAGAGTAACTCTGGAGTAGTCAAAGGCAGGAGGCCGTGTGGGACTGAGTAAAACTACATGATGACCCGCCGCCTCCTAGGCGACCTGGAGCTGGTGCCAGATGATGCTAGCCTCCTCGCATCCAGACCACCCTGACGTGTCTGATTTCTGTATTGGGTTAGCAGTCAGTTGTTTGGATCAGGCGTCCTTCCGGCCTGTGAGCAATCGTGCTGAAGATCAGTTCCCCCTCAACAACCATGGTGGAACTGCTCTGGTCCAGCTCACTCCTCCATCATAACTTGGTGTAACCTGGTGGTGGTGGTGGCGGCGCTCACCTGTGCAAAACCTGTGCGATGAGCCTGAGACTTGTCCAGGCCGCCACCCTTAAAAATACTCTTGAGGATGAAAAGGTTACAGGAAAACCACATCAAAACAACTCTTAGAAGATAAAGTAAACAGCATATGTTCATGGTTTCACTATATTTAAGGGCCCTGCCGGCCCACCTGGCCCACCTGTGAAGGGAAACATGAAATATGAGTCAATGAACAGGACATTTAGAGAAGAAGCCAAATTTAATCAGTCCTCTTCCCTCTGGGGCTGCATGACGTGCTGCATCAACATGATCTCATTCCATTCTCCTTGAATATTGAAGTGCTTCCAATTGCACTGAAGTTTCATCTCAGACTTGTTGCTGGTCCTGAGCGAACTTCCTGAGAGTTCCTGGGCAGGTTTCTCTGTCGTGTGTGTGATGCATAGAATTCCAAAGTGCTTTGAACAGCATGAGTGTCGCAGGCAGAGTCGGAGTGATGCTGTGAGGCTCATCAGCCCTGGAAGGCGTGAAGCTCCTCCGGACGCAAGCCGTGCTGCTTCAACAACCTGAACGCACAAAGAGTCAGGTGACTGATCGGCATCATCACACAGCTTTCATCCCATGACCACTGCTTCCTCCTCTACTTCTGATCCCAAACACAAACCTGATAGAAATTACAGGGAAGATTGGGCTCCTGGTTAAAGAGCTTAGCCATATTCTTTCATTTCAAGGAATAACGCCGCCTGAAACACTAATATCTCTCCACTTTACATTTGAGCGAGCCTAAGTTCAGGTGCTTCCTGAGTATTCAGTCAATCCTCATTCTTTTCCATCTGAGTGTAAACAGAAGAAGAACCGGCGTCACCGTTACGCACCGTACTGTCAGATCAGTGAAGGCTGAGGGGCCACACACACACGCAAAACTTCTGGATCCCTCCGGTGTGACGAGGAAGTCCCGGAGTAGGCCGGCATCCACTCGTCCCGTCCTGCCTCCCCAGCCGCCACTGGGCTCAGACAGGATGTGCTCCACCTGAAACCTGGCAAACAGCCACAGGGGAACTGTTCAGCTTGATTCTTCAGAGACATTAACCGTTCCGACACCATGTTCTCCTGTGCAGGATTTAGGAGGTCCACTTTGAGCTACTTGTGCTTTGAACCTCAACTTTTACTCTCCCAGGGATCAACGCTGTCCTGAACAAAGCTGGTTTGCAGTTGACGATGCAGATGGGGCAGGAAGTGATACAGTAAGCCCACAGGAAAAGCAGAGATCACAAAGTTTTGTGCTGTCTGAACGTTTTCAGTTATGCAACAACATTAAAGTTCACATGAATAAAGCAGGTCAGTCAGAACTCAATAGTCTCTGGGACCTTCCTGTAGATTCTCCTTTTGCCTCTCACCAGCCATGTTTCTTCAGGTGTTCTTAACCCTTCTGAGTTGCTCTGCACTGGGACAGACTGAATATGACCACAATGAGGGTGTTTCTACCTAAGTGTCCTCGTCGTGCATAAAAAGTCAGATCTGTCTTTGAATTATTTCATGTTGACAGCAGCATCAGAAGAAAATGAATCCAGGCCACCTCTCTTACCAACACCTGCCAAAATATTCCATTTGACACTAGTTGAAGTTTGCATTTAGTAGCATTACTGTGGCTGTTGCTAATCCAAACCCTCTTTTACTTGTGCATTCACATTTTCAGCTACATCCCATCATATTAGCAGCTGCATAAAGTCGTTCTCACAAGAGACCATTTGTCACTCTAGCTAAGAGTCCAGGAACAGTTCCTTCTGACAAGATAAACCCAGGGAGGAAACTCTCTTGGTGTTCATATTAGGCTTTATGTCTTTACAAGTGAGCAGAAATCCTTTTTCTCTCATCATTTGACCCATGTCAGCTCCTCACAGGAAGGTCAGTCAGCACCCTGTCGTGGCTCTTTATGGCATCAATAATTCAGCCTGAACTTTGACCCTCCACCTTATTCCATTAATAATAGCACCTCTTATTATCAGCAGCCAGCTGCTCCAGTTCACCACGCCACAGGATGTCCTCCTCTCTACGGTTAAAAAAGAGAAGTGTGGTTTTTCTGTGGAGACACACACACACACACACACACACACACACACACACACAGTGATGTCATCAATAAGAAAGAAGACAGATAACCTATGAACTCACCACAGATGATGAAAATGTGCCCTAACTGTGGCTGTTAATGGTAACATCTCAGTCATGATACAAAGAACTCCCGGCGCCTTTCAAAACCTATAAATCCCCTCATTGGCGAGAACTGAATCAGATCCGGAAACTACTGACCCAACAGGATGCTGAAAAGTTAGTCCATGCATTTGTTACTTCCAGGCTGGACTATTGTAATTCTTTATTATCAGGGTGTCCAAACAACTCTTTAAGAAGCCTCCAGCTTAGAAAACTTTCTGTTGTGCATTAAAAACTGGGCAGGACAAGGCTGAGGAGAATAATGAAGATCAGGTTATCGTCAGTAAATAACACAATCAGCAAAGTGGTAGCTCCTTACCTGATATGTCCCATTTCCTGTGTGGCCAGTCTGATGAGGCGTGTCATAGGCGTGAGCCCTGTACCTGCTGCTAAAAGGTAAAGGTGTGTGACATCACGAAGGGGGCGGAGACTGAAGGCACCCTCGGGACCACTGACCGATAAACGGTCACCTAGATTATCAGTTGACAGGTCAGAACAAAACGAAAAAATCATTAATCAGTCGAATGTCTGACCAATTTTACAGCTTTTATAAAAACAAACCTTCATGTGACAAAGAGAACAGTACTACAAATGTTGTGGTGTTTTCTTTTATGGCCTAATCTGAGACCGTTTGGGGTGCAGCCATTTTTGGCAAAAAAAACCATTTATAGCCTGGCAGGGCGCCATGCTAACGGTGCCATGTACACAAAAGCCAATCACCACTTTTAGCAACTCTTTGATCAGAAATCTGACAGAATTTGAATCAGGAGCTAAGGTTCTAGCTGGAATACCAACTGGCCATCCATTATAGGCACCTCCTGTCCTCTTCTGGAGCTTTTGAATACCTAGTTGACCTCATAAATCATAGAACAATTTACACTCAACTATCATTGTGCTCAGTTTAAAGACGGAGCAGTTTCTTGGTGTTATTATTAATAATGTGATTTGGGGTTAGTTGGCCGTTTGGTATCATTCATCAGTAGCTTGTCCCCTTTCATAGGACTACAAACATGGCCGCTGCGGTGGCTGATTCATGCATTTGCCCCACTGATTTTTAAACATCTTTTCTAAACATTCACATTAGTCCAAAAACACCCTTTTGGTCTTGTTTTGTGACCTTAGAGCACCAGTTGACCATTACCACATCTGTCCTCTTATTATTTTGAAGCAGAGGAATAGGCCTCCAATCTTTTGGCCCCTCAGGCTTTAAAAGAATTAGCACTGACTGAAGTAGAGATTTGTGCCTCCTATGTTAAGCGTCGTGAGCAGCACCTACCGACGTGCAGACCGTTGAGGTATGAGCTGAACATGCCGTCTGGGTAAACTTTGACCATGAGGAAGAGGTCCGTCTCCTCTGAGGGATGCTGGGGGGCTGCAGTCAGGCTCTGATCTACAGGGGTGTACGGCCGCACCAGCTCAGCATCTGGATGTGGACAAGATGAGTTTAAATGGGAGGATTGCTGATTATTAAGAGGTTCTCGTTGTTAACGCTAAGCTAGGCTAAGCATGCATGTGTACAGGATGCGTGCCTGGCTGCTAACCTTTAACGACAGCCTTGAGGTAGACATGTGTTCCAACAGGCACATGCCTGATGGTGCCGGGAGGAAGTTTGACCCTGAAGATCAGCGTGTTGTGGTTCACTTCAGTCTTGGACACTAACACGCCTTGACAGTAATGCGGAGCTATGAAAAACAGGTGCGGGAAGCAGCAATACAAAATATTAATCCAGACAACAATGCCCAGTTCAGAGACACAAAAACAGCCCATGTGGAGCGCACGCTGGCCCTTCCTGACACACAGCCTGGATGACAGGATGAATTTTCCATGGAAATAGCATGTGAAACACTCATTAGATTAAATTAGGAGCATCTGTGGAAGAGAGCGGACACGCCACACAACTGTCAATTATTGTCTCATTACATGTTTTGATGGGGCAGAAACATCACATTTGGTTCACATCACAGTTGTCAGATCATCCTCTGGTCCTGAGACCCACCTCGCTCTTTCTTCAGTACAAATGTATTATGAAATTCCAGCGGTTGTCCCAGATTTGTCCATTTTGTTTTTCCTTTCTTGCGTAGGCTGACCTGGATCTTTCCCACAGAGAAGGCTGTGTGCACTGTTGCAGAAAGAAACAAAAAGCAGCAGCTAGAAAAGGGGCTGTTTCTTTTTCCACAGTGGTTCTCATGTTCTCTTACCTGCAACGTTTCCCTCGACCTCATCAGCAAGTCCTGAAAGAACAGATTTAACCCTTATTTGTGCTACAGTGATGTATCAAACATACAGAAACATGTTCTCTGCAACAATAGAAGATATGATGACATGAACAGGGAGAGAGAGCCGTGGAACCTCTAATTTTATGAACCAACTCTGGGTCATTTATTGCGTAAGAGTTTAGAAAGAGGAAACACAACAGGCGATGTAAAGTGAGGAGGCCTTAATTCAGTAATTAAGTGAATTGATTAATTTAGTTCTGTATGCAGACACAATGATTATTTCATTCCCTTTTCTCCAGCTGTATTCATTGATGCTGTCAGGTGGTGTTCGACTACAGAGGTCTGAATCTGTCAGCCAAAACAGATGGAATGATCTAAGACTATACTTTAATGTTCAATCACAACAGCTGAAAATGCAGAAGAAAAGCCAAGTGTCCACTCACGTAAATGGATCATGTAGGACATTTTCCCCAGCAACGCTTCGAGTCGGAGAACGCCAGCTTCAAGGTCAACACTGGTACAACCTGCACTGGGAATCTGACAGGAAAGAAGGACAGATACGTGCAATCAATTATAGTCAGCAACAAGTGCCTTAAAATACTTACACATCATGTCTCCCATTACATTTGCCATAAAACCAACATCTCACCATGACATACTGTAAAAGTAACTGGACGCATCACTGGAAACCCATCTACCTTTGTGTTACCTATGTGTCTGATACAAATGAATTAAATAATAAACCATTTTCAGTAATACCAGATGTTGCCTGTGGGGGGAGCCCTATCCTTAACCCCTGCTGCAAGGTTTCTAGGCATAGGCTGTTTCCGAAACCACACACTCGTTCCCTATTCACTACTCACTAGATGGGGGACATGGATTGAGGGAACTATGTAGCGCACTCAATTTGAAGTTAGTATTCGGACAACGGCTTTGACGCTTTAGTATGAAATGTGAAACAAACAGCGGACAATACATACATTTGTAAGTCATCTCTCCTTGTTTACCCGCCATTGATAGATTGTCACGTGATACCGTAAAGGCTGATGGGATATATTTTCCAAGTTAGGGTGCATCGGTTGTACACTACTTTTTGCAGTGCATTGTGGGATACATTGAGTGCACTATATAGGGTACAGCGATGCTCACTAACATTTCGGACACTATTTCAAAATGGCGTCCACACTATTGAGTGCACTATGTAGGGTATAGGGGGTGGTTTCGGAAACAGCCATAGTGTAAACGTGTATGAGGTATAAGTGTATGTAGCCTCAGAGTTCTGTTTTCCTGCAGCCTGTGGATGCAGGGACACACGACAGGAGATTACCTTCCTCTTGGCATAGACAACCAGATGAACTGAGACGTCGGTCTGGAACCAGTCATACCTAGGCAGACAGCAGAGGTTGCTCATGAAGAGCATAAATATACTGTCCTATCATCTTCGACTGCAGTCCTACCGTGGCCGGGCGTCTCTGTCTGCAGGTGGAGCCACTGAGGCGGGTGGTGCTAGCGGCCTCATCGATGACGGAGGAGTAACAGCTGAGAAGAAAAACAAATGAATGACCTGAAGAAAAGACTTGCTGATACACAGTTTCAGTGCTGACTTCACATTCATTATAATTATTAATACCAAAGCAGATGAATTACATGGAAAAGCTCACATCCAGCTTTTCCTTGAGACATTTTTTATGGAGCAGATAACTGGAGCTGAGCTCTCAACAGTGTGAGCATTTCTGGTGTCTTGACACCTCTTGTGTCCAGACAAAAGCAGATGTTGGCAAATGGCAGCCTGACTAGAACTGCGGTTGCAGGTTGGGTTTGGGAGATGGCCACTAATTTAAGAACACAGTTGAGTGAAAGACAAGAGATATTTTTATGGAGAGCAAAATATTTGATGGTTAAAAGTTTAAGCTTAGTTGTTCTGGAATAATACTCCTGTCTCTTTATATTTCTGTAAAAAAAAAACATTTCATTTTTGTTTGTTGAGTCAGTGTTTATGCTGCTCGGCTAAAGTGTGCTTTGAGTTTTGGCTCCCTTGAGTTTGACACCCCGGCCTACGTCATGACGGAGCTGCAGTATGGCAACGGAAGGGCTGTCCCGGTGGAAGCAGGACAGAGCTAACGCTAAACAACAACTACCACCGGCTTCAGAAAGGCAGCTTGTGTCGTTGAAACTGTTTGTCATTGTTAAAGTTACTTTTCAAAGGAAGATTTGTGTTCTTTTGTGCTAGCGTAGCTTGACGGGGCTCTGCTAGCCTCCACACACCAAGTGCATCAGGTGTGTTTCCTCCTCAGTCGGATCCATCCGATGCCATTAAAGGCTGCTCAAATCAAGATTGTGGACTGGGCTTGATTCACGTTGACATTGTCTGGATTTTATCCACAACTTCAGCGCTTACAGCTAATTAAGCATTATCAGGTAAACACTAAACAACTGGACATGCATCAGACACCAATAACTCCTGTCATCCATACGATGACTCCAAAATTTAGAAAAGAAAAGAAAATCGTTTATTCTTAGTGTGTTTACCTTTTGTGGTTGTAGCCATCCTGCCGACTAGACACTCCTTCAGCATAGACTCATAGTTTACCCAGCGATGCACCTGTGCACACACAGCAGCACCATAGCAACACTGTTTAAACTCATGATGCCCATCTCCACATGAAGGACAAACCAAAACGGAGACTGACTAAACCTGGACCTTCCGTACCTGGTCAAAGAGGTCAGTGCCATCTATCCCAGCAGCTTTCATCAGCTCATCCTCTCCCCCGGGGTGATAGTCCATGTAAGGGGTCACATTGTAAACCAGACCTGAGAACAGAGCATAAACCTTTAGGTGTCACCTTCACACACCAGCTGCTGACAGAATGTGAGAGGAGCCCCCATTATCACCCATAGGACGTGAAGACAAGAGCTAGATAGGAGCGTGTCCAGCTCTGCTGGCTCTGACCACCAGTCAGGTGCCTGAATACCACACAGAGCTTGTTGTGGCAAACTACACACATGCAAGCAGACTCACCTCGGATGCAAGTCCAGCAGTCATCTCTGTTGTTGTGTTTCCTTAGTTCTTCCTGGCTCACTTCAATCAGACGTCCTCGGAGTCCAGTCAGATCTTTTCCACTCTTGGAGAACCGAATCCAATCCATGAGACTGTGGCCAGGCTTCAGGGCCACCTAAACAGGCAGGACCAGAAACAGGTGACAGAGAAAATCACATTATTTTAGTTATTCTGCAAACTCTGGGGCGGTAGGACCTTCTAGAGGTACAGATCACAGCTTGAAACATCTGGTTTTTTTGATAATCACAAATATTACAGGTCCTCCTCCCCCCAAGAGTTGCGTGGCTGTTATTTCCTCCCTCTCGTACGTCATCATTACACTTTAAGGTGAAGCCAGAACACAGAGGTGAACGGTGGGCAGCAGGAGGATGGACTGGTGTGGGATGGCCAATGTGGGAAGATCATAACAGGTGACATTTGACTACATTGTCTAGTTTATTTCTCCAGTGATTAGGCTGCTAAGATAAGGAGTAGTTCTAAAAACCTTTTTTCAAAAGAGACTTTATTGGCAAGTAATGTGTCTGTGTCTTAATTTCGTGCCAGAAAATGAGCTTTGTGTTGATCCTAACAGTTTCACAGAGTTATGAGGCAACATTTTCCGTCGGTGGTTGAGAGGTCACATGCACACTGCAGGTGAGCCAAACTGATCATTCAAGCAGCGAACTGATCCATCCCCACTAGATTCTGGTGCGGTGGGAAAGGGGTGTGACGTCACTCAACTCCCAACCCGATCAAAGTTCATTCATACAGATAATATATAACAGATCTTCTGACTGTTTCGGTCAGTCGTGGCATTGTTCTGCTGTTACCTTGCTCCTCCCGGACTGTCCAGACGGCGAGACTCGCTGCTGGGAGCTCGGAGACGGGAACGACTGGGTCGGGATGTTCAACATGTTCCCAGCGTTTCCAAAGCAACTCCAATTCCAAAGAAGTCCTATTAAAACGACACAGGGGCACCAATGTGGAATGGGAGGACAGTTCCGCACTCACATCAGGTTGCCGGAGTTGTCAGAACACCTTCCTTCCTGGTTCAAACACATCTCTGGGTTGAGCAACGCAGTTTAGCTAAAGGGCTAGGCTAAGCTAGGCTAACGGGAAAACGGCGTTAATTGCCATCGACCTGAGAATAATTAGTCAGTAAGCGGACGTAGTGCCGCATTCATAATATTATGTTTCCTTTTCAGGCACTTAAAAACAGGGATACTACAATTTTTGTCAACGAAGCCTCAGCTATCGTTCTGTTACTATATAAAGACTACAACACTGTCGCTTTGACAGAACATCACCAAAACGTCATCAAGTTGCGACGCCAAAATAGATCGTTTCGCTGCCGTCTACTTTACTTAACAATTTTATTCATGAAAAAGGCTTCAACGCTTATTGTTACTGTTTTCTCACTATACGTGATATGTACACCAATAACTGACTATTATATTATTATTTTTGAGATGGGGCAGGTCATATTTTAACTAGAATAAAAGGTCAGAATGCAGGCACTTCTAATACAATTCTACTCCAAACTAACTTCACAGCAATTTTACGGTGCTTTAAACAGAGTTGTAATCAAGGGCATTAACACTGTATAATTAAAGATACTAATAACCTACTTGAAAAGAAGTAGCTGAATAAGGCAAGTACAGATGGACTTTGCTGATTGCTGCTGGAGGAGCTCTGACTGTCATCACTGTCATCTTCTTCTGGATCTGTCCAATTTTCCACTGACATGATCGAATTCAGTACACGTAGGTACAATACAACCAACTAAAGGGTACCTTTAAGAGGCTAATCTGCTAATAGGATTTACGCCATAGTCTGTGAATGTCCACCTGCTTGCAGCAGAGAGAGATGTTGAATCTTCCACTGGCTGCATTCATTGCACAGGTTTAAAAAAGTGAATTCTAACCTCAGAGGGCTACATGTGCCTCTTCCTGAGCCGAGCTTCCATCAAGAGTTACCCTCAGTCATCAGGCAGGTGTCAAATAAATGATTCATTTAGATTTATACCTTCTAGTCTGCGTGATATGCAATATCAGGAGGTTCTAAAAGACTAAATGTTTTAAACACCCTTAGTTTCTGTTGAAAGAAAACCACGCCAATCAGGAAGTACCCACATCACATGGAAGTGGGGGACGCCCAGAGAAGTAAGTGCTAGGCTTTAAATTAAGCTGTCTAAATTGGCTGTTCCAACCATCAGCTGATGGTGGCTACGATCTGGGAGACTGTTTCGACAACAAAACTCCAAATCAATCACTTAGAAATGTTCCCCAGATATATGTTCCAGTTGGTTAAATGTTCTTTTCAGGAGGAATCACAGATGGAATATGCACATGTACAGTGGTGGATCTTTGTAACAGCATTAGACAGCTGCAGGCCACCCCAGACTCCCATATGCCAAACCTCCACCAGCATGTGGACTGTGACAGTCTTTCTACCACATACAGTACTGGATGGACAGCTCAAACCATCTAAAGTCCTGTTCACACCACACCATTTTAGCCCAGTTGCAAGGTCTGGTTTATGCTCTCCTCTCCCAAATTGTGGCGAGGCAGTCATGAGCTTGGCGACAACTGGGTCTTTAGGTGTGATCACCTTGAAGACCGTCAGTGACTCAGTCGAACATGTTTCTGGCATGTTTAAACCCCCGTCAGCCATGCTGGAGTGCCCCCTGCTTTGGGGGCCACCATGGTTCATATTCCAGTTCAAGCCACTTTATTTGCATAGCACATTTCCAACACAAGCTTTACAAAGTGCTGCACAAATTATTCCAAAACACTTGTCATAAACCATATCAAACCAACCTCCCCACCATCTTGGATCCTCTGCATGCATACAGGAAAAACTAGTCCACAGATGGCGCCATATCCACCCTTTCTCACTTTACCCTGATTCGTTTGGAGGCCAATAAGGAGGCTGAATTTAGCTCAGCTGCTAGAGAAGCTGCGGCTGTTAGAAGTGCCTGGAGCTCGGTTCTGGACTTCCTCATTCAGACAAGGGAGACTGGCACTTACAACTCCAGTCACATGATTCAATTTGCTGATGCCAGCTTGTAGGGATGAGGTGAAGAACCTAAAGATCTAGAGATAGAAATGATTATTGCCTTTACAAAGACTGAGCCAACTACAAGTCAGCTGTTCCAGGAAAATCGAGTTAGAGTGAAGAATCTTCCCACATATTCTGTGGACTTACTCCGGAGGCTCATGATGAGGCGGGAGCTTGTCCTGCTTATTGTCCTGCAGGTGGTAGCAGAGACCAACAATTTTACTTTCACTAGAACATCGACTGAATCCTAATTTATTGAGCAGTTGATCAGAGTTTTAAACTTACATTTGAAATGGTTCAAATTATTTGCATTATACTCTTCTTCTTCTTCTTTCCCACCCTCATTGTTCTCCCCACCTCTTTCCCTCAAGATGCAGCAGGGAGAAACATCACTATTATTTCAAACCCATTTGCCAGATCATTACCAGCTAATCCCACATTTGGCCTGATGAGTCACGCACCTCATTCGCCACGCTGAGGGGCATCTAGGGGCCCCTTCATATATACTGGACAGCAGACCCCACTATAGGGGGCTACTACACCAGAGGTTGGGGTGGGGTGTTCCTCCAGTATTGAGGGAGATGACAAACTGGAA
Organism: Takifugu flavidus; assembly: GCF_003711565.1. Lineage (NCBI taxonomy): Eukaryota > Metazoa > Chordata > Actinopteri > Tetraodontiformes > Tetraodontidae > Takifugu > Takifugu flavidus. The sequence goes on from NC_079529.1 coordinate 12,091,037, forward strand.
AAAGTTGAAATCACAGGATGTAATGAGTGAGCCTAGCTCAGATTTTAAAGGGTGTTTTTTTGTAAAACTTGTCTATCATTTTTTCTGGTGGTTCCAAACAAAATTCTTACAGTTCCAACACGGAAAACATGGATGGTTTAGAGTTCCATGACTGAGGCGTAACTGGGCTCTTCCACCCTCCTGGAGGATTACCATCAACAGTTCAGGGACTCATTTTTAGTTAATTTTCTCCTGTGTAACACACACACAGACACACACACACCCTCACAATAATCTGCTGCTGCTAGAACCACTGTGCCCCAGCTGTAACACTTCCTGTATATGAGTTCCCTTTGGCCTCATTTTCCATTAGTTGGACACTTTTATTAGAGCTTGATTGCAAACGTGCTTCTGAGAATATACCAGTCATATTCCTGTAACACTTTCACCCGAAAGAAGGTTCCAGCTCCCTCAGGAATGATAGTGGTGGCATCCGACTGTGGGGATCTAGTGAAATGTCAAAATAAACAATTGATTGTCACCACAGAACATGTTCTGGAGTTGTAGGGCCAAAGGTCACCCCTCAGTCCAACACAGAATTAATGTGTGGATTTAAAAATGGGTGTTGAACCCCAGCCCACTTGTCAGCTGACAGAGCCAAATGCCAGTCCAGTTGTCCTCAGACTAGTAGGTTCCCCTATCCCGTTTGTCACCCTTCCATGTTTTTGTATCCAGTTGGACCATCTGTGCTGGGACACCAGTGGAACCATTGCAACACAAACGTCTGGTTTCTAGAAGAAAACCTACTTGATCTTAATGTCCATCTGTTCGGTCCTCACTGATTGTTGTGCTTGTTTGATCACATTCAGAATGATGACAGGACCAGCACAGGTTTCCTCCACAGGGTCAGCTGACCAGACTGGCACATGCAGTTACCATGGAGACCTAAAAGACATATAAGGAGGGGCTTGAAATAACAAATTATTCTACGATGTGCTGCGAAGGTTCTGATCAAGGAAATTCATTAAAAACACACTCACACTCGCACACGATTACACACACTCACCCCCCACACACACACCGACACACACGTGCACACACACCCACAGACACACACTCACACATATACGCACACACATACGCACACACACACACACACACAGACACACACACATTATAGCACAAAAACACACGCATACACAAACACACACTCACACAAACACACACTCACACAACACACACTCACACAAACACACATACATACATGCACATGCACAAAAAATACACAAACACACTCACATTAATATTCAAAGATAATCTTGGATCTGGATAAGAGATCAATGAGCAGTGATCTTTATTCTCTGGTCATAGATAGATTAGAATATTTTAATAAACCCTGACCCCTCAGTTTGGGTCTGATATGATCAGCTCCTTAGAGAAACCCCCTGAAGGACGAAAGAAGTGACCCAGTAGTCTGGACCCTGTAGTCTGGTCCCTGTAGTCTGGTCCCTGTAGGCTGAGAACCTGTAGTCTGGACCCTGTAGTCTGGACCCTGTAGTCTGGTCCCTGTAGTCTGGACCCTGTAGTCTGGACCCTGTAGGCTGAGACCCTGTAGGCTGAGACCCTGTAGTCTGGACCCTGTAGGCTGAGACCCTGTAGTCTGGACCCTGTTGAGAGCCTGTAGTCTGAGACCGTGTACTGTAGTCCATGTGTCGTTTCTGGACATGTAGGCACTTCCTTGTTGTTGTCTGCATGTCCTAAGAGAAGATCTCACATTTTAAATGTAAAGAAACATTTACAACTAATTCATTTCTAACCTCAGATTTTATGCTGTTTGTCCTCCACACCTGAAAATCCATTATCTGGATAATGTCTGGTGGAAGAAGGCAGCAGAAAACCCAGCAAATTACTCTAATCTGTGTGTGTTTGTGCTTGTGTGCGTGTTAGTGCTCGTGTGTGTGTTTGTGCTTGTGTGCGTGTTGGTGCTCGTGTGTGTGTTTGTGCTTGTGTGCGTGTTTGTGCTCGTGTGTGTGTTTGTGCAGCTTTATTCCTACAGCAGCTGGTTTTTCCTGGTTTGGTGTTAAGAGTTGTGATAACAGTGAGGCCGATGTTCACCTGCACGTGGTGAAATGTCTCACCTTTCCAAGGTAAATATGTACTCTCCCACACTTGGCTATCAGTGGTGAGATAAAGGGGGATAAAGAGGGAGCGATAATGAGCTGGGGGGTAAACAGTGGTTGAAAGAGCTGACAGTGTGAGCACAGCTGAGAGTGTTTAAATCTGCTGTTGTTGGGCCTCACAGTTGGAGCTGATTTCACTCACGTGCTGCAACAACAGGATGGTTTTAATGTCACTTTATATCAACAACACCATAAATCAGAAATCAGATCATTACACACTTAAATGTGGGGGTCCTTCACCACCATCTGTGTTTCACCTGTGTCTGGCCGTTTTGTTTCAAATCCTTCGACCTCTCTGGAGCTTCAGCTGAAGGACCAAACGCTGCAGGGCTTAAACATCATGAAGAAACATCTGTCTATTCGGGCTTTGGGCTCTGACTGGTCGGCAAATAGCGGCGAATGGCGAAAATGGCAGCTCCTCCCCAGCAACACCGCCGGACGGGCCAGAACCAACCTGGCTGAAAGTGCAGTCATCTCATCATCATCATCATGAACTTTGCTGCTCAGCATCTTCCTGGGAAAGCTTGTACATGATAAGCAGAGCTACAACTTTGGCTTGACTCAGAGGTGTCCAGTCTGGCCCCAGCTCTGGCCCCAGCTCTGGCCCCACCTGGGGCCCAGTGTGCAGCTGGAGCTGTACCTTTGCAGCCTGTGCAGGTTATGATAATCAGACCAGACCACATGAAAGGTGTCACGAAAATTAAAAGATGTTCAGGAGACAAAGTTGAAGGATTCCTAATGAAGGATTCCTAATTTGTTAGAGTGAGAAGATCTGTTTCAGCCACTCGTTTTGAGCCACGGCCACTTGTTTCAACCACAGGTGATTTCTTTAAGACAACCTTCTTTGACGACCCTATTGGAACACATTTATCTAGAGGGTGTCGGTTCAGAACCAGCTGATCACGGGTCGACTGATTCATTCATCTTCCTAACTTTTCCCTGAGCACCAATGTGTTTACCCGTAGAAGCCTCCAGTCACCTGGGAGTCATGGAACAATTGTTACTGCCTTGAAACTCAATGGGCAATAGATAAATGCCAGGACTTAGCCCCGCCCCCGGGTCCTCGGCCTCTGTGGATGCAGGGGTGTGTGGGCCTCGGACACCTGGATGCTGGGTTTCTTCATGATACTAGAGGATCAGGGGAAAGGCTGAACCCCTTTTTGATTGACAGCTACATTGAGCCACACGACCCGAGTTGAGTCACTTTGGATCTCCAAAGACAGACAGCTTATTTATTTACATTTCCTTGGAGATTGATTCCATTTGTATTATATTAAATGGAAATAAACCACAGGGACGTGATACAGTAGCTCTAGTCTGTTGGGGACTGGGCTGAGAAGCGGAGGGTTGGCGGTTCAAGGTGTTCCGTGAGAAGGGGGAGGTGCCAGAACAACTTCAGAGTACTGCCAAGGTACCCTGAAGCAAGGTACTGATCCCACAAATGCTCACAGAGGGCCCTGCATTGAACTCATCCAGGGGGGGACCTGCCCTCACTCACATGTGCCCCCTGATCCTGAGAGGGAGGTCAAGAAAACAAAATTAAATAAAACGCTATCAAGTTTCCTTCCTTCACTTTAACACAGTCCCTGTTTAACATGCATTACTTTGTGTGTATACTGTATAGATGTGTGTGTGTGTGTGTGTGTGGGGGGGGGGGGGGTGAACACTGTGGCAGCATCAGTCCTGCTGCGGCACCCATTAGGGTTTAACACTGATGGTGCCAACACACAACCAGCCATCTGGCATCAACCCCACCTCTTCACCACCTCTGCGTCAACACACACACACACACACACACACACACACACACACACACACACACACACACACACACACACACATCTCGGCCTCCACAAACACTCGTGCACAGTGAAGCCTTGTTTTACATCTCTCCTAGTCTCGGGTGGTGCAGGATTGATGTCTGATTAGGTCGGGTCACTCATCCAGATGGACCCCTGTTCAGCCAACCACCCGACTCCACACATGACCTCTGACCACCTGCATGGTTGCCTGGGAAACCTGTGCTGTGGAGATGAGGAGAGTGACGTGGAGAGTCCAACCATGAGGGGGTGGGAGGAGGTGGGAGTGTGGGTGTGTGTTTGGTATTCTGGGCCCATGAATAGGGCTGGAGGTGCTGGTGGAGGACTCAGTGTCTCCATCCTCAACTGTTCCTTCTGTTCTCCAGACAGATGGTTCACAACACAAATGCTTGTTTGAAGTTCAGACAGGGTCCCTCAGAAATACAGCAGAGAAAAGAGATGAATGAATCCATCACCCCCTTGACCCTCTGCACAGGGTTTTGATCCATCCCTTCATCTATCTATCTATCTATCTATCTATCTATCTATCTATCTATCTATCTATCTATCTATCTATCTATCTATCTATCTATCTATCTATCTATCTATCTATCTATCTATCTATCTATCTATCTATCTATCTATCTATCTATCTATCTATCTATCTGTCTATCTATCTATCTATCTATCTATCTATCTATCTATCCTCCATGGATGGATGATCTTTAGTTATGTTGTGTGACGGAACAAACAGGTTTGAGGGCGTCATGGTAACAGGATGTGTGTAGCGGCTGTAATTGTTGTAAATGAGGAGTATTTGGAGAACCACAGCGGTTGTTGTGGTGTGTCCAGCCTGCATCACTCCTCCTCCTCTGCATGAGGAAGAATGATGACTTTCACATGTGTAGAGCTGATCTGCTCCAAAACCTTCTGACAGTAATCACACTCAAATATTCCAGGCCAGTAACCACTTATCATATGTGATCAATTACAGCCCCCAAACACTGCCCCCACCCCCAACAGCCCCACGTCTCCACATCCACTCTTGGCCCACACGTGGCGTCTCTGAATGATCCAAATTAGTTTTCCTTCAATTTCAGGTTGAGATTTTAAAAACATCCCTAGAAAAAGTTGAGAAACATTGTTTCCTTGTTGCACACGTCAGCGGATAAGAGGAGCTATGGGCGGTGTTGACGACAGCCTCCTCGGTAAATACTGAAGTTAGCCAAGCAGACCAATCTCCCAGCATGCACTGGGCCCATGCTCATCTATCCAGATGGAGAGCTTTGCTGGGAGTTATTTGGCAAACAGCTCTCATATGTTCTGCTATGTTGCAAACCAGACAGATACGTGCTGGCGCCAACACCGGCGCCAACGCCAGCGACTGACATCCTGCAGAGATCTGAACACAACTCCTCTTATTCCAGTCAACAAAAATCCATTCGACCAAAATTGTTGCTTCGTCGGATGCAAGTAGACACATATTCCCTCTCTCTCCCAGTATAACCAGTCATCTACCCTCTCTGTCCAGGTATAACCAGTCATTTACCCTCTCTGTCCAGGTATAACCAGTCATCTACCCTCTCTGTCCCAGTATAACCAGTCATCTACCCTCTCTGTCCCAGTATAACCAGTCATCTACCCTCTCTGTCCCAGGGTAACTAGTCATTTACCCTCTCTGTCCCAGTATAACCAGTCATCTACCCTCTCTGTCCCAGTATAACCAGTCATTTACCCTCTCTGTCCCAGTATAACCAGTCATCTACCCTTTCTGTCCCAGGGTAACTAGTCATCTACCCTCTCTGTCCCAGTATAACCAGTCATTTACCCTCTCTGTCCCAGTATAACCAGTCATTTACCCTCTCTGTCCCAGTATAACCAGTCATCTACCCTCTCTGTCCCAGTATAACCAGTCATTTACCCTCTCTGTCCAGGTATAACCAGTCATCTACCCTCTCTGTCCCAGTATAACCAGTCATCTACCCTCTCTGTCCCAGTATAACCAGTCATCTACCCTCTCTTCCCAGGGTAACTAGTCATTCACCCTCTCTGTCCCAGTATAACCAGTCATCTACCCTCTCTGTCCCAGTATAACCAGTCATTTACCCTCTCTGTCCCAGTATAACCAGTCATCTACCCTTTCTGTCCCAGGGTAACTAGTCATCTACCCTCTCTGTCCCAGTATAACCAGTCCATTTACCCTCTCTGTCCCAGTATAACCAGTCATTTACCCTCTCTGTCCCAGTATAACCAGTCATCTACCCTCTCTGTCCCAGTATAACCAGTCATTTACCCTCTCTGTCCAGGTATAACCAGTCATCTACTCTCTCTGTCCCAGTATAACCAGTGCAATGATGCTATCGGCTGTATATATGAACTGGTTATTATGATTGTCTCAGTTTTCACTCAAATGCGGTGGAATCTTGTTTCCTTTTTGTCGTGGACACACTGGTTTAACTGGTTTAAAGCAGGCATCAGTGGGTCTGGGACTGACACATCTGAGCTCCTGGATGTTCCTGCCAAGGTTGAAATCTCCATTGCTAATCTGAACTTTGCATAAGTGCTTATAAAGGTGGTTTATTGTTTTTCTACTGAAGGAAAGCAAAGCTGAGTGAATTCCTGGGTAAATATAAACTTTGCTTAAGTTCTTACGGCTGTTTTCTCTCTCCCATATGGTGGCCAAAGGCACAAAGCCTGGGCAGGAATAGCAAGCAGCCCAGCTAAGCCCCCTGGTCCCCCCTGGTCTCCCCGGTCCCCCCTCCCCCACAGACAAAGACTCTTCAGTCACCCTCAGCAGGGGCAGTTCTTGGGCTCAGCGCTGGAGAAGTTGTTCGTTAGTTTTGCTCCAAGCAGCACAAACAGGAATGTGAGTCCATAATGTACCAAAACAAATATAAATTCACTATTTTGTTTTATCCTCTTGATTCCAGTAATTTTGATTAAACCCGTAAAAACCAAACCTCCAAAATCAAACTTCATCAGTCTCCAGAAGACGTCTCCATCAACATCCATCCACTGGCCTACCAGTAACAGCACTGACTCCACCATCATGTTTCTCACAGTACAGATGCAAAAGCACGTGACCCCGTGAAGGAGATGAGCACAGTGTGGTTTTAGTGGACCCAGGGAGGCCCCAGCTGATGTGGAGCACCTGAAGAGGCTCCTCCGGCTGCAGGACTCCATCGGTGAAGTCACTACCGCCTCTGCTCGGGGGAGGGGCCTCTGCGTGAGCGTGTGTTGAGCTTCTCCGTCTGTTCCTCTGCACTATAATTAGCGTGTTAATGTTAGCATTGATTACCGGACTAATCCCATCTCAGAGTCTGCAATTGATCCTTGTGACAATCAGCACTTAAAGCTGAGACGCTCAATAGCACCTGCACGACTGGCTCTCTCACCGCTTAATTAGCTCAAACTAGCCAAACATTTTCCCTCTCAACACTCTGATCAATGCAGGGAGTGCCACCTGAATCCTGATGACTTTCTTACCCCCCACACGCACTGGGTCTCCAGGCTGATTCAAATTAATTTATTAAAGATTCCTTTTTTGGCCTCTTCAGCTTTACGTGTAATAATGTTTAGAGGGATCAGATCACGGAGGGGACACTTCCCTTTGAGACGCAACACAATTCTCCCCATTCTCACTAGCGAAACATCCCATAAGCTGCATCTTTGGCTGTGGCGAAACATTTTCGGATTCTCTATTTCAGGCTACAAGGACAGAAAGAGAAGATTCAGAATCCGTCTTCCTTCACAGTGGAAGTATTAGCTGCTGTTCTGTAACGTGGTGGAACACGTGCATCTAAAGGCCTTCACGCTCCTCCTCCTCCTCCTATGTAGTTGTCCAACATGAACTTCATTAATTCAGAGGCTCAACAACATCCAACAGTGCTGGTAGGTGAAATATGTAGAGGGATCAACCCCAGGACATGGAGATGATGAGCACCAGCTCTAGAATGATGGTCTCCCACATACAGACAAACAACACACACACAGACATTTAATCTAAACTCTCATCTGAGATGCAGCAGATTAGTTTGTGACCCTTAGGACAAAAGGTGTGTCTTGTTTATTTGTTGGCACTGGATGATTCCCAGTTTTCCTGTCTGACATCTCATAAATAGCGTGAGGATCTATTTTGGTATGTGTGAGTCTGGTACAAGGCAGCATGTGACAAAAATACATGCGGTCAAAGATTTGGGACTCTGTAAGAGATGACGGAAACGTCGTGTTTGCGTCTGAGTAAAAGTGTCTTACACCGTAAAAAAAAACAAAACGCTGATCCCAGTAAGCCAGACACTGAACTGACTTCCTGTGGTTCTGCTGTTGGCCTGCTTCCTGTGAGGCTCATCTAAAGGCCAGCTGGTGTCCCGTGGCAGCTGAGGACCGTAAATCACTGAATTCCTTTGGCCGCGCCGTCGTTCACTGTGTCAGCCATGCAATAACGATGTGGAGAAGCTGAAGGTCACAGTGTGGAGACTCCAGGGCTGCCCTTGTCCACTCTGGTCCACCCTTGTCCACTCTGGTCCACCCTGGTCCACTCTGGTCCACCCAGCTGAAAATTCTACTCTCTCTGTGATGTTCATTACCTGTGGTATTGGAAGGCTAACGGCATATTTAGAAGATGATGACAGAACCAGAGCTCTCGTTCATGATTCAGGACTCTGCTAAGGTGTTGGACAGGTCTTCATGTCTGACTTGTGTGCCTGGAGTCTCATTGGTGAGAAGGTGTCCCCCCACACGTGCCAGGATGGTGGAGCTCATTTACTGCTCTTTAGTTACGTGTCGCCGGGCATTTTTCAAAAGGTTCCGCGATTTTAAATCAACGTCTCTGGTCGGCCATGGAGCCACGTGCACGGCATCCTCTTGTCCGTGTGAAAGAGCCAATTGTCGTGGCACACCTGCCTGGGCTCTGTCACAACTGCGGCAGCAGAACACAATCCTGAGCAGGATTTGCTCTTAATCCACTTCCTGCTTGTTCCTGCATTATTCTCATGTCACGGTGAAATGTAGCCCTGCTCCTACGTGTACGCCTACAAGGGTCAACATGTATCACACATGTCGGACATGCGTGTGGAGTCGCAGAGGACGAGGGGGACCATAATGTCCGCTAATGTGTGAGAATGCAGAGGTCAAAGGTCAGGCTTATGTTAGAGCAAGTCCA